>NW_018022109.1:0-27390 GCF_002006095.1 Pseudomyrmex gracilis
ACTCACCTCACTCATTCACTCACTTACCTCACTCACTCACTCCTCACTCACTCACTCACTCAACTCACTCACCTCACTCACTCACTCACTCACTCACTCACTCACTCACTCTCTCACCTCACTCACTCACTCACTCACTCACTCACTCACTCACCTCACTCACTCACCTCACTCACTCACTCACCTCACTCACTCACTCACTCACTCACTCACTCACTCACTCACTCACTCACTCACCTCACTCACTCACTCACCTCACTCACTCACTCACCTCACTTACCTCACTCATTCACTCACTTCACTCACTCACTCACCTCACTCACTTATCTCACTCACCTCACTCACTCACTCACCTCACTCACTCACTCACCTTACTCATTCACTCACTCACTCATTTCTTCTTGTGACACTTACAATTGTAGTAAAATCGCCTAATACGTAAGATTTGTTGTAATTATGAAGAAGAACTCTTTTTCTTGTTCCATATTTGTTTGGTTGATCTTCTGTACTTTGATTTGATTTGCCAACTGTCTGGTCTTACAGACCACAGCTTTGGCAGCAGCCACAATGCGGTCCGCTGCATCAACACACTCCTCTAATCTATCCATTGCTGGGCGTGTTTAGAACTTTCTACTTTATTTGCTCTGTACGCATTATCCTTTTATAGTTTGTTCCAGCGGATGCTTATCCCCCAGCACGTCCACTCGTATACCCGCGCAAAATTAAATTCATTACCAATATGTAGTTTACGGATTTTGTGGATGCTTCAACATCCTGTTGGACGTTCTAATCAGAACTATTTTTCTTAGAAACAGTACTGAGAACAATAGAGCATCTCCGGAGTCAGTCCGCAGTATCCGTAGCATTCTGAAGACTATGCGTTATTCTTAGCATGCATCTTGCATTTGCGCGATCAGCCGCAACTTCCGTATGCAACTCTATATAAAACTTCTCGCGACTTCCAGCAACGATGACGCTTCCGCTGCAGCCGTCTGGCTCGCGTTGCGGTTTTTCTTGTACTAAATTTTGGGTTGGTGGAAGAGTTCTGCGGATTTTTAATATAAAATTTCAACACAAAATCAACATTTCTAAAAATTAATTTAGTCCACAATGTGTTGACCGTCTTGATCTACAACTTGTTGCCAACGTTTCGGTAGGGCCTTGATGCCGCTCTTGTAAAACCTTCGGGATTTGTAGGCAAAAAAATCAACGAGGTGATTTCGGATGGCCTCCATTGAGTCGAATTGATGACCGTCAACATTGTTTTGCAGCGAGCGAAACAAGTGATAATCAGACGGTGCAAGGTCTGGCAAATATGGTGGGTGCTGCATAATTTCCCAGCCAAAGCTCTGCAATTTTTTTTTTTGTGATTAAAGAAGTATGTGGTCGAGCGGTGTCATGATGGAAAATCACACCTTTTCTATTCGACAATTTTGGCCGCTTCTCTTGCACTACATTGCGCAATTTGTCGAGCTGAGCGCAGTATTTCTTTGAATCTATTGTTTGGTCCTGCGGGAGCAGCTCGAACCACAGCACTCCTTTATAGTCCCAACAAATACATAGCATTACTTTCTGTGGATGCAAATTAGGGTTTGCCACCGTTTGTGAAGACTCGCCCGGACCGCACTACGACTTCCGCCGCTTAATGTTGTTGTAGACAACCCATTTCTCGTCTCCAGTGATGATCCGTTTCAGAAATAGGTCTAGAATGTTTTGTTTCAAGAGAGATTTACACACTAAAATCCGATCCATGATGTTCTTTTTGCTCAGTTCGTGCGGCACCCATACATCAAGCTTTTTCACCATGCCAAGCTTTTTTAATCGATCCATAACGGTTGTATGATGAATGCCGAAACGCTTCGCAATCTCTCGAGTCGTTAAGTGTCGATCACTCTTTATTGTAGCCAGGAGTTGGTCGTCGTCAACAGAATTTGGCCGTCCAGAGCGCGGTGCATCTTGGAAGTTAAAGTCTCCGGAACGGAAACGAGCAAATCATTTTTCGCATGTGTCTGCGCTTAAGGCCAAAACACCATACATAGCGCATATTTCGCGATTAGCGTTCGCCGCTTTATATCCTTTACGAAATAAAAACAGCAAAATATGGCAAAAATGCAATTTTTGATCTTCCACTTTGGTTGTATGCCGTACACACAAAACACATCCAAAACGAACACTTCTGCCAAATGTCAAGCGTAGTGTGACTTGTCAAAATATGTGCGGCAGACTGACATTTGAACGACACGCGATAAGTATTTTCTGACACTAGTGTCATCTATTAAAAAATCCGCAGAACTTTTCCACCAACCCATATATTGTCATGCGTGTAACAGCTTTTTTATTTGCAAATACTACATACATTGTTGTTGTTTGTTCTGTAAAATATATTGCGATTGTCGCGACCTCTCTTCTTCAATCGCTACCGCGCGGCAATCAATTGTTTTTTAGTATCAGTTCGCGCGCGAAGACAATGACGTCGCTCGTGTTGCCGTTGACATTTCTCACGCTCCTCGTCGCGTCGACGACGGCGACAGCGATCGCGTCGACGAGTTCGATGATGAATACAACGACGACGACAAAGAGGAACGTTGTCAATGGAAGAGAGAACGCTATCGCGTTCCTACGCAAGTACGGTTATCTAAAAGATGACGTAGATAACTCGTTGATTTGCGAGAGCGCGTTGAGTCACGCTGTCTCGCTTTTTCAGGAATTCTACGATCTACCTATAGATGGTGAATTAAACGTGGAAACGATGCGCGCAGTGAACAGACCGCGTTGCGGTCAAGACATCGAGACGCGTCACTCGAACAAGGAGCATATATACAAGTGGTCGACGAATCATCTTACATGAATTTTCTGTCTGCCTCTAGAGCAAATCTACAAGTAGCAAAGACAGCGTTTGCTTTGTAGACAGCGAATTCTTCGCTGACTTTTACACGCAGCATGCAGAATCCTAACATAATGATTTCGTATAAAAGTGGACGGCATACTATGTGGGACAAGCATTACTCAGAAAACGTGTGTCTGTTTGACTTTGATGGTCAAGGTGCAGTTCTCGCTCACGCATATTATCCCAACAAAGATCTCAAACATGTATCTGAGGTATATATCGACAATGCGGAACAGTGGCATGTGGAGCTCACTGAAAATCCATGGAATAAGGATCATCTGTTGCATACGCTGACTCATGAGATCGGCCATGCAATAGGAATGGAGTACAGTCTGCACACCGATTCGGTAATGTACGCGTTTATGCCTATTAAACAGTGGCCTGTTACGCTCAGCTTGAATGATGTTCTGGCTATGCAAAACCATTACGGACCTAACTCGAATGCACCTGAACTACTACCGGTTTCTACATTTGCCCTTCTGACGATCGCGCCGTCTACGACGACAACGACGGCCGTCGCTGTCGCGTAAACCCAAGTCGCTACCACCTAGGCATGTGTGCGAAGTGCGCAATCCTGATGTAATACTTTTGATGAAAACTATTACGATCATTGCGTATGATAAATATGTGTATATAGCCTCTTCGAACTGGGGTCCGCATATTTATCCACGTCTGTTGACCGAATACTTGCACTTTCTTCCATCTAATTTTACAAAATTGGATGCGGCTTATCAGCGACCATCCGGCAAGCTCGTGCTCTTCACCGATGGTTACGTGAACTTAATTTCCTATCCCAGTTTACAATTGCAAAACGGTTGGCCACGCAGTTTATCTGAGATTGGGTTTTCTAGCAATACTGTTATTAATACTGTGTTTCAATCTTCTATGGAACACACACCTACATCATATTCAACAACAACTCTGTTGCCGTTGTAAACGATTGTCACTTGAGGATTAAGGAATACAGCAATTTGAAACTAACGTTTCCAGGAGTTCCGCCAAGTATGTCACTGGCCTTCCATAATTCAAATGGCAATGTGTACTTTCTGTACTCCGAGAGATATCTCGCGTTTAGCGAATTCATCAATTTCATGCACTCTGCGGGACTTTTCACTATGAGATTAATTGATATACGTTGTCCGGATATAAACATCTTATACAACTTAAAGTCCCTAGTTTCTCAACTTGAAAAGTACGAACACGCTCTTTATTCAGGGTAGATATAGAATGTATGTGCGTCGAGAGTGAGGAAAATTTTTTTATTTATGTTAGGAATATATAAACCGCTACATGGCAACCATACAGTCAGTCTCGCTGTGATCGTTCTGTGTGCTACGAGTTGTTGCTCTTTCTTTTACTTCTCTTCGCGACAATCAGCTCGACAATGTTTTGCTCGATGGTTCCGATGAAGCAACCTTCCATCGATTTTCAGCGCGCGCCTCGAACACAACGGTGCGAAGAGAAAGAAGTTTCATCAAGGGTAAGTATTATTTGTTTTAGTTGCTCTCTTCAAATGGGTTCCCATCTTGTAGTAGCTCCGAGGCGGGAGCCCCGGGTCCGCGGAGCGCTCGGTGTGCACGTGGTCTGGCCGCCTCGCAGTAGCTACACAAAACGTATTTGTTCCTAGCATGTGCTAGTGGCGGCGTGGCCAGGCATTAATCATCAGCCCTGAGTGGACGCTGGCAGATCTGCCCGGTCTTGTTGCCACAATAAAAATGTAAACTGACGGGACAAATATTGACCACATAAGGTGAGCATTTGACGTCCTCGGGGGCTCTGGGCTCTCGCGCCAGAACGTGGTGGGGCTTACGGTTGCGGGCGGTAGTCACCCACTCAGGAGTGGGTCCGCTCGCAGCCAACTAAGAGGAAGCTAAGGTGTGAGCAACCGTGCCAAAAGCTGCGTGGCACAAAGGTGTTGCGTCTTGAAAGGTGCCTCCTGGATACCGGGCAAAATCCAGGAGTACGGAGACAAGCCCCAGCCATACGCGGCTCTGGCTGGGTGAGACCGCGCGACCGCGATACTTGTGGGACCCAAATAAATGGCAGTAATAAAATCATCCCTTCCAAAGCTTCCAAGGGCGAAACTTTTTCCGGAAGCAAACAACCAAGGAGTCCAAACGAGATGAGAGCGGGCTCCATCTCGCAAAAGACCCAGCAGTGCCGCCAGGCGTCGTTTAAGAAACAAGAGACAGGCGAGGGAGAGTATAGCTGTTAAAACCCCTCACATCCATACTGTTTCTGATCCAAAAACAGGAACTGGGAGTGGGCGGGCTCCAGGGGATGCGGCGAAACGCGCCATACCGGAGCACGCCATCCCTAGCCCCGCAACCAATTGCCAGGACAAGAGACCCAGAAAAGAAGGGTCTTATGCTTAGGTGACGACAGGAACTATCAAGGTGGTCCTAGTGTTGGAGGGCTATCCTGACAAGAAATTAGGATCTAATGAGGGGTTGGAGATTAAGAAATTGGTCAGGTCTCGCACCCTCGGCATGTCCGGAGATCCCAAAGCCCCTACCTTTATTCGGCATCTGGGATATTGATGAGGCACTGGTAATAGTGTGTGCCAGTAAAAAGTCGGAGGAGTGGCTTAGAAGTCATTCCTCTAATTAAAGGATTAAAGGAACTTCTCTGCGTGTGTTGGCGGCCGGTGAGTCCGCGTCATCGAGTAGTGATACACATGGAGGAGCCTGATGTAGAGGTGGAAAAAGCCTTGAAGCTCCTCAACCAATAAAACACGGGACTGGCAACCAATGAATGGGTCGTCGTCGGGAGAGTCGTAGTAGGGATGCCACGAGCGCCCGCTTTGTCTGTCTGATTGGCGACTCCTCACTGAAAGCCCTAAAGAACCGCGGTTTCAGACCTTTCTGCGAAACAGGTCGTGCCACCGTTAAGGTGGTGGCGAGCCGGGAACGCAGAGAGGCCACCAAACAAATAGAGGTGTCAGAGAGTGTTGAGACTGTCTAAAATGGCTCCTCTCAGCATCCAAATGACACAAATTAACCTGCATCATAGCAAGAACGCATCAGCAATTTTAGCCAAGAAGATGGCTATGATGCAAACAAGTATTGGCTACAATTAATTCGTTTGAGCCGTGCATTGCGAGAAAAACGGCCGGAATACGAGCAAAGACATGATAAAGTTATTCTTCTTCATGACAACGCTCGGCTTCATGTCGCAAAAGTCGTAAAAGAATATTTGGAAACGCTCAAATGGGATGTTTTACCGCACCCGTCGTATTTTCCGGACATTGCTCCTTCTGATTACTGATTCCGAAAGATGCAGCACGATTCGGCAGGTCACCGGTTCACTTCTTTCGGAGAAATCGAAAATTGGCTCCAAACTTGGATCGCCTCCAAAAACAAGTCATTTTTTCGAGATGAAATTCGAATATTGCCTGAGAGATGGGAAAGAATAGTAGCCAGCGATGGACCGGCTCAGTGGTCTCGCGGCCTGAGTCCCGAGTTCGAATCCACATCGTCGGATTTTTCCGGGCCGGTCTCTTTCAAGTCGAGTTTATCGATTGAAAAGCGAACTGAATCGGGCCTCCGAATAAATCGTGGATACAAATGGATCGTGGATATAGAAGTGGAGTGTTGAACAATATTGTAACCCTGAGGGGAATCAATTAAACTTCCTTTATCCTTTATCCTTTTAGTAGCCAGCGATGGACAATACTTTAATTAATCTGTTTATTCATTTTGTTTTAAAATAAATGCATTTTTGCACACAAAAAAACGGACCGAACTAATTTGTATTCTCAATAAAAAGAGAATAATTCTCATTGTAATTAACAATATTGAACGTAAAGTCAGTAATTGTAAGATAATATTATTTTCATTACTAATTACAGTTGTATTTTATAAAATCGACCCATATAAAAAAATCTAACAGTATAAAAACAAAAGATATATGTATGCGTGTGCATGTATGTTAAAAACTTGTGATATGTCGGTGGTTTCGGTTTTTGCGCGCGATGTGCGCATGTATTCACTAAAAATATAAAACTAAAATATAAAAACAAGATATTAAACTAAGATATAAATTAAGATATAAATTAACTACAAGATATAAAACTAAAATATAAACAAAAAATAAACTACAATATAAATTAAGATATATACCAAAACAAGATATATATATTAAAAAACAAGGTATACGCATATAAAAATTTATACCTAAACAAATGTGTGTGTGTGTGTGTGTTCTCATGGCGATAGATTGGCTGATGAGGTCGTTCCTGAGTAACAAGATACATATATTAATTAGTATGTAATACACATTACAGTATTATATTTTTTATGGCTAATGTTTATATAATAAGTACTCTTATCTATTGCGGCTCCGGAGACGGAGGAGGAGTGTTTGGAGGAATGTTCTCATATATAACTAGATTGCCAAGTGCCGTGTTCATCAATCTCTTCATTGCCTCTACTTGCGAAATTCCTATCTGGAGGATCTGTAGCGTTTCCCTCATGATGTTGTTGGCTATTGTCCTGAAACATAAGAGTATAATGTATAACTATTGAAAATTAGCTAGCCGTACCGGATAGGTGTAGTTAAAACAATTGGCTCGTATAGTGTTAAAAATATTATTGATATACTTACAAGTTGTGAGGGAGATGATCACCATCCTCCTATTCGATTTCTGCCTCCTCGTTTCTCTTTAGGACTTTCTTCATCAATCACTGCAATTGGCGAATCTTTCTTATCAGCGCGTCTATCGCGTACGTTAACGCAAATGCCGTTGGTAAAACCATTCATTGATTTCAATGCACTCGCGTACAATGTCCATCGCATACGATGTTTGCTGAAGATGTTTTAGATGTGACGTTTTGGATGAGACTGAGTAGCAGTCATCAAGTATCTCATCTTTTTTTATACCTTTAAATGTATTTACAATCTGTGTGTCTTTTCTCGTGTCCTAAAGGATGAGGAACTTCTATCAGGCTGCAACATCTTTACATGGTCTATCCGTTTCTCTGCAGCGTGTACGATTATTTTCTACCTACTAAGTACGCATGAAACTAAAAAGTACATACCATTCCGCATCAAGACGCTATTCTTCATAACGGATCATATTGCATATAAACATGTCGAAATGTGTAGAAATGTACAGAAAACTAAAAAGTACAAACTATGTCGCATTAAGATGCTATTCTTCATGTAGTTTATACTTTTTGACTATATCTTAATGTATTATATCTTAGTTTTATATGTTAGTTTATATCGTAGTTTATATCTTAGTTTAATATCTTAGTTTAATATCTTAGTTGTATATCTTAGTTTTATATTTTCTAGTAAGTACATGCGCACATCGCGCGCAAAACGAAACCACCTACACATCACAAGTTTTTTAATACACATGCACACGCATACGTATATCGTTTGTTTTTATACTGTTAGATTTTTTTATATTCGATGTTATAAAATACAAATGTACTTAATAATGAATATTAAATAGGAACGAATAAATTCGTTTTATATTACAAGTGTAGATTTTTTAAATGTGCAACGTTTGATCCCGATTCTATTATGACTATATATATATATATATATATATATATATATATATATATATATTACATAAAACAAAGAGATTAAAAAACAAACTAACTACATAAATAAACATAAATAAAAGCGCTAGTAAATACATTCCGTAGTAATATATACATAGAAACAAAAAATCTTAATAAAAATTTTTATATCTTAGTGTTCATGTTAGTTTATATCTTAGTTTTATAGTTTAGTCAATACATGCGCACATTGCGCGCAAAACAAAACCACCGACATATCACAAGTTTTTTGTAATATACATGCATACATATAGTTTTTGTTTTTTATAATGGTAGAGTTTTTGTTATACGATTCTAGTTTATAAAATACATATGTACTTAATAATAAATACTAATTAGTAACAAATAGAATCTCTTTTATATTACAAATGTGGATTTTTAATGCGTAACCTTTGATCCTACCCCGATTCCCGACTTTCTTTATAACTGTAGAAATATATACATAGAAAACAAAAGATCTTAATAAAAGATCCTCATAAAATCTAAACATAAAAGTAAATATTATTCAAAAAAACTGCAACTCTGCAACTTTACGCGCACTGCGTATAATATTACATACCGCGGCACATACCAAAATAAATATGTACAAAAAGACACAGTGTCATATAAGAATAAATAACTAAACTATGTGTATAAAATACATAGTTAGTGTTTCTCATATATGTTACCAACGCTGCAACAGCGATATGTCAGAGTGGAGTATATGACATTATCCCGATTTCCGACTTTCTTTATAACTATATAAACTGCATAATTTGCAGAATTTATGAGTCAAGTAGCAAGTTTGTCATCATTTATTTTCTAATATTAGCAATTAGCAAGTTTTTGTTGTTATCAGCAGTGTTTTATTTAATATAGGATTATGTTACTTTAATATGTGATCAAATCGGTAAAATCTGATATCCGACAAAAAAACTGCATATTTTGCATTAAGTATGCGTTTTTACATGCATTTTGCTGAATTTATGAGTCATTTCACCATCATTTTTCTTTCTTCAATACGCAGTTACCAATTTCTTGCTGTCATCAGCATTTTTCTTTAATATAAATTTATGTTACTTTAATATAAAAGATTCCGACTGACAATAATTTCAGATTTATATTCTCACTTTGTAACCGACACGACAAGACAATAAAGTCCGTTGAGACCTACAAACAAGATGTACTAGAGTTCACCTTCAAGTTACAACAAAACATCGACACAATAGCTCAACCGTTCGAATTTACAACAAGAGCCAAGAACACTTGATCTTGCTTTACCCGACACGACAACCGTTTACTGCGACGCGACAAACAATAAATGTCAGGAATAAATTAAACACGCCACGATAATTATTACGCTGACCAACACATATTTATTTGTTCTCTTTATATAAATCTTTAATTAACAAAATATAACCACTTAGTCCTCGTGGACAGTTCGACCGTGTTCTTAACACAAATTCTCGCTCGCGGTACGACAGCTCCTGCACGACCATCCGGTTCGCCCGTTACAACAGGAGTAACGCTCCGTGTTCTTTGTGAGCACGAGAACGCTCGTCTTCTTCCAATTCTGGAAAACTCTCGAATTTTCCTCCCGGCCACGTGCTTCCTGCAAACACGCGGTCGCCCACCGATGCTGCCGCTAGCAGCACGCTAATCGTAGCCACCCGAAAAGTGGCGCCGCACGTCGGTCAAACTTTCAAATACGTGATTAAATGTCGTTATTATTCGCGACGCACGAGTTGTAAAATTTACATTAAACGATAAGTGTTTGTACATAAAACCACCCAAAAGTTTGCACAGTTTGTTTGCGTTCTACGAGAACAAAATATCACTGATGTAAAGCAACGCTGTAACAGCGATATGTCAGAGTGGAGTGTACGACAGTAGCGCAATTATAGATTGTGAATTATTGGCATGCGCTTTAAAAGATGTTTTATATGATGCATGTAGATAATATTTTGGTAAATATTCAGAAAAACGGAGCACCCTTGGAGGTCAATGACCTTAACATATGTTGTCAAAGACACCTTCCTGAACAACAATCTGCAACTTTTAGCCGTCGCTCGTTGTTTGTTAAAAAATTGTAAACAAAAAAAAATGCGGCAGTAAACTGTTATTTTCCGACACCGTGTACATTTTGTTTGTGTTGTAAGCGTGTAGGCAGGGGGGGCTGCGCCCACCCGCAGAGGGAGGAGCTTTGCCCCTCCCCCCAGCCCCCTCACGAAAAAATGAAGAATTTAATTAAGTGTCGCATCATGTCAAGATTATTTACTTTTTTTCTTTGCAATATTTTACAATGTTATGTATGTTTGTTGTTATACCAATTCGTTATCATTTAATGGATAAATTTCGGACATTATTGAGAAAAATATTGCCTCCGGCATATTGCACCGCGTGTGAAGTCGCTTCTGGTGCGCGTGTGAAGTTGCCATAAAGAGCCCTCCGCATGACGTCATTTCCTGACGCTGCGTGACGTCATATCCTGTGACGTCAGTATCACGTCCTTGCGTGACGTCATCGTGATGTCGTTACCCCTCTTTTGCGTAACGTCATTACTTTTTTCCCTGTGACGCCCCGCACCCTTTCCCCCATCCCTGTGTGATTTCATAGTGACGTCAGTACTCCCTCCTCCGCGTGACGTCATTACACCTTTCCCTGTGACGTCACCTTTCTTCTTGTGACGTCATACTTTGCGCCTCCCTTAGAGCTCTTGAATTAGAACCGGCCCTGTTTCACTACTTATCAATAGTGGTGTCTACGCGAAACAAATTTTTTTATCTGTATTTATATTTATACACAGTAGGCCAAATACAATGTTATAAGCTATTTTTTTTTATAACTATTGCAGGTATTGATTTAGAGTTTTTTGTGAGTTAAAGAAGACAGCGTGGCTAACACTCTGACGAAAATGAGAAGTTTTGTAAGGGTTTATGTGATGTTTGTATGAGCGATGTCTGGAAATTCATTGGAAGGTTTGATACGGTCAGTAGAGAATTCATAGGGCGGAAATTGCAACACTACAGCGTTTGAAAGACGTTTGTATAAAGTGTTTCTGAAAGTTTGCATAGTGTTAAGCGTGAGACGACACAAAAGAGTTTATTAAGTTAAATACATCTAAAAATTCAATAAAAGAATTTTTCGCGACTTGCGCTTTTACACACAGCTAAGAGATTTCACTTGAATTAATTTTTGGAAGCTCGGTTTAGCTCGCCAATTAACCGATAAATTCCAGTAAAAGGGACCGGACCTGAAAAAATCCTAAAGATGATAAGCGGGATTTGAACTTGAGACACTTTCGTATTCGCAGCACCTGCACTCAGTCCGCAAGACTACTTCTTCGTTACTAAAATGTGATTATTTTGATGTACTTATTCTCAAGCCATCTTACACAGTTCATTTATTATTTCTTTAGAATATCATTTTATTAAAAATATTGCAGTAAAATGTACCTGCATTGGGTAAAAATATTTCTCTCTCTTATTATTAGTAAATATGATTTAAGGACGTTCTCCGACTACAGTGGTTAGCAACTTAAATACAGTGGTTAGCAACCTAAAATATCTCTTCTCATGAGTAAGATTGTATTTCTGTAACAAAGTTAAGTTAAACTATTCAGCACTGCTAAGACCCGCTTACTCTGCGCAGAAGTTCAAAAATAGCTGCAATACACAGCGCACATAAATCTAGCAAAACAAAAAAAACGAAAAAAACAAAAAAAACTACAGTTTGTAAAAAAGGGTTGCTTGCCATATTTTTCAAAATCGTATTTTAATTAGGACACTCTCCACTACCACATACTTGTTTTTTAAAAAAATCCTAAGAAAATTGTCGTCAGTAATTTTAAAAAACCCCTCTTCACAAAGGCTCAGCATAGGAAATCTATGTTAAAAATTGAAATATACATCTTCCATATTTTGGAATTTAACATTGCTACCCTTATTATCCAAACAGGCTTACGTATAAATAGATCATAAATTATGTCTACCGCAAATTTAAAGAAAATCCTAAGAAAATCAATAATTCGGAGAACGTCCTTAAAGTACATTTTTACAACGCGACCAAAGTTTTGGTCTCACATAATGCTATATTTAAATCAAATATAGTCTGTTTATGTTACATTTATGTTAAAAATTGATTTTTTTATTAAATAATGCTTTATTTGATGAAAACAACCAAATAAAATATTATTTCGTTAAAATAAATTATTTCGAGCATTTATATTATTTCCTTCGTATTATGATTTAGTATAATATAACAATACAAAGTTTCATTTAACAAAATTGTTGTTTGGTATAAAATTATGTTATTTGAATGTAACACATATGAGTCAAACAAATCACATTATTAAATTTAAAGAAACCGTTCTCTCTGCGTATAGATTTGTAAGCGTTTGTAAATGTTCAATAATTGTTAATCTGGACTTCAATTCTTTAATGTATACGAAAATTTTTTGTATGCAAACGTGTCACTCGCTACCCAATTACTGACTGATATATATTTTTAAATTTAAAAATATGTATTAATTAGTAATAATATTAAATAATGTAATAATGTAATAATGTAATAATAAATATAATATATTAAAGTACATAAACCTATTACATACAACTATTACATAATATTAATCTCAATATAATTAAATAATTTAATATATTAAATATATGTAATATATATCAATAGTCTTCTTATTCTTACAATAAACTGAGTTATAATACATGAATTGACATCTCTTGGTTTTGGTCGGGCAAGTTTAAACCGTTATGCAGGGTGCAAATAATTTAAATGCAGTATGCATTTTTATCCAAACGTTTCGGTTTTTATTTCAAACCTTCCTCGGTGGATTACTAAAATTTGTGTATTTACATGTTTTTATATTGGAAGTAATCGTAGTATCAGTTTACAATTAAAATAATTTTACAGAGACTTTAATAATGTACCTTTATTGCAATTATCCCTCCTGTTCTTAATGACAAAATGTAAAATTGGTCGTTGTCAGTTTTTTTAAAAAATGAAAATTAGTTGTGTGTGTAAATGTGAATATGTTAAAAGTTGCGTCAGTACTGTGTCAGGAACAAAGATTTACAAAGTAAATACATTGATATTTTGATTTGAAGTACCATCTGTTTAGTAAATCGTTTAGTTCATTTTCAGTTTTTTTTGTCGGATCTCTAAAAGTGTATATGTGTTGTTGTCTTGTAGCATTTCGTTAATGTGTTTAATGTAGTCTTGTTTTAAGACCGCTACCGTGAAGTTGCCCTTATCTGCTCTTGTAAATATAATGTTTCATCAGACCCAAAGTTTCATTAAAAAAACATAATTTTTTGCATTAAGACTCTCATAGACAACAACTATCCAATAGACCTTCTTTTTTCCACTATTAACAAAAGACTAAAAAGATTATTTACAACAAAGCACAATCAAAAGAATTTTATTGAACAAGACAATGAAGATAAACCACACAACTACTTTCTCGTTCCATATATTCCGAAAATCTCAGAACAAATACAATCATTTTTAAACATTGACTCAAAAGACAAACAATATCGACTCTCCTATAGAAACCTAAACCAATTGAACAAATTCATCAAAACGCACAAAGATAACTTACTTTATAATACATAGAAAAACGTAGTATATAACAATATAATATAAACAATTTTTTTGCTCGCAAAATTAACAATAAATAATAATTAGAAAAAAGGTTTATATCGATCAAACAAATGATCGTAATTTTATTAGTAAAACAATAACATAGAGTTATAAATATATAAACGTTTCGGCTCTTACTTGAGCCCTCTTCAGTATAAATTAACAAAGAAAAAAGAAAAATAACGCCATGTCGCAAAAAGGTAGATATTGATGGAAAGTGTGAAATTAATCTTACATATAACAATCCATTATATGATGTGGTATTGAACAAGACTTCCTGAAAAACCAAGTAAGTCAAAGTCCGCGCAATTTCACAATAACAGTAAAAACGTATCAATACAAACTCACATATCCGAAGTCAAGAATCAAACACTGGACAGAAGGCAAAGGCAACAGTGTATAAATATATGAATCCCCACCATCAACAGAATGAACAAGCAAGAACGTTAAATTTTAAAATTTGAAAGATTTGAGTTCGTCAAGTAGATTAAAATAAGAATGGTCAAGCAAGTCAGTGTCATTTTTCAAATTTAAACCATGAGTCTGTTCTTTGATATGTATAGTTTCGGAAATTAGTCTTTTATAATAATTTGATTCATGATCTAAAATTTGAGTATTATTTTAGTCAAAATTATGATCAAAATCAAGTCTATGCTTAGAGACAACCGATAACTGTGAGGAAGATTTTTTGATATCGTTTATATGTTCTTTAACAAGAGTTTTAAGTTGCCTTTTTGTCTGTCCAACGTAAGATGCACAGCAATTAATACAAGAAATCTTATAAATAATATTGCTATTAGAATGATGAGAAATAATATCCTTGTGTATTTTAATAATTCTATTGTCTGTTGAGACACTTGTAGCCCATAATAACATCAGAACTTCTGAAAATTGTACTAATATGTTCTGAGATTTGGTTAATATATGGTAAAACGATTAAATTTTGGTCAGCAGTAGTATTCAATATCAAAGGACTTGTTTATCTTTTTGGCGATGAATCTTTTAATTCTAAAATTGATGTTGTTAAAGATAAAATCGAGAGGATAACCGTTGTTTAATAAGATGTTAACAACTAGAATGATAATTTTAGTATGAAAATCAGGGTGNGATAACAAAATGGCACGATCAATCAACCTATAAATTGTGCCTTTCTTGTGGCATAATGGGCGGTGTAAAAAAAACGATAAAAATCTGCCCGGAAAAGTCTTCTTGTGAAACCAATCAATCTTTAGTTTATTATTTACAACATGAATAGATAAATCCAAGAAGCTGATGCAACGATTATCCTCCAATTTAACAGTAAACTTAATTCTTTCATGAAATGAATTAAACAAGGATACAATCTTATTAATGGAATGCGCTGGAGCTGCCAGAACGATATTATCTACATAACGGTAATAGAAACGAAATAAATCAAATAAATTTATTTAGGACTTTATTCTCAATGTCTTGCAAAACAATGTCTGCAATTAAAAGGGACAAAGGTGAGCCCATGGAGGTGCCGAAAGTTTGTTTGTAGATGATTTCGTCGAAAGTAAAATAAGTAGAAGACAGAATGAAGGTGATCGCATTTAAAAATTCTTCCAAGGGGATGTTAGTATTCTTCGAAATGTACGACCATCTGTTTCTTAAACCTTTGATAGCTAATTCGGTCGGAACATTAGTGAACAGTGAAACAACATCCAAGGAAAATAAAATATCATCATTTTTAAGTTCAAGATTAGAAAGACATTCATAAAGTTTGAAACTATTGGTAACATTACTTCTGGCTGCAGGAAGGCTCTTCAGAATAATCTTATGTAGAAAGGAAGAGAGTGAATAAAGAGGGCTGTTTATAGAAGACAATTATTCTTAATGGTATGTCTTTTTTATGTACTTTAGGTAAACCATAAGCCTTTGGCAACAAACTGTCGCTGGATTTCAAACAATAATAGGTTGTAATATTCTATGTAGCCTTGTGTCAACCAACGTTTCAATGTCTTATTGAGATTAGACTCAATGCGCTTGATAGGATTACGAGTTTGTCTGACATAGGTATTTTTGTTTTTTAACAACTCACTCATCTTCCTCATATAATCCTCTTTATTAATGGCAACCGTAATATTACCCTTGTCCGCTCGTGTAAAAATAATCTCTGGATGTCGTCTCATATAAGATAACTACTTGTTCTGTACATATCTACCATTCTAACATCATCCTCCGAAATAGAAAGTTTCTTTTGAAAAAAACCTTGTAATTTAGGAATCACAATATTTCTGATCTGAGACTTTAATTTGATATTATAGTTTTTAATATAAAACTTGGTAGTTTTAATAAATTTATGAATATGAAATTTTTTATTACGACCAATAGGAAGGCAGTGTTTTTCATCAAGTTGTAACAAGCAAATTACATCTTTAGAAATGTTATTGTTGGATATATTAAGAAACCATTTTTCATTTACAGTATGTAACGGATTTGTAGGTTTCTTGTTGTGAAAACATTCGCAAAGGACAAAGACAGAGACAACATTATTGTTGTTATTCAAGAATATAAGGCCGATACGAGCCATTCCCAGGATGTTGAGCAGGAACTTGAACGTGCATACATATATGTATACATCTATAACAAGAATTACTTGTAAATTTTACAAGTAAGTTTTTTGAATTGAAAATTCAAGTCATAAATTCATACGGGATGCGGGATTTGCATCTCACATATGAAAGACCCCGAATACCCCCCTAACTAATTTTTCAAATATTGCGAAAAAAACTCCTCCTTATATTCTTGTATGACATTTTCACGAGCCTTAAAATATTATTTAACTTACGCTGGCTGCAATTATAAGCGTTTCGAATTATCAGATCTTCTTCGATATATATATATATATTGCGAGACTAACTCCAAATGCCTCGGTGGCCTAACAGGGAAGGCGATGGCACGGTAAGCCGGAGATTCCAGGTTCGACTCCTGGCCGANGAGTTTTTTTCGCAATATTTTAAAAATTAGTTAGGGGGGTATTCGGGGTCTTTCATATGTGAGATGCAAATCCCGCATCCCGTATGAATTTACGAATTGAATTTTCAATTCAAAAAACTTACTTGTAAAATTTACAAGTAATTCTTGTTATAGATGTATACATATATGTATGCACGTTCAAGTTCCTGCTCAACATCCTGGGAATGGCTCGTATCGGCCTTATATTCTTGTATGACATTTTCACGAGTCTTAAAATATTATTTATTGTTGTTATTGTTATCAACATTAAAGGTCAGTTTAGTTTTAAGAATGTTAGAATTGTCAAAGGTATAAAAATATTTGTACGGTGTAATATTGTTATAAGTTTCAGTGTTAAAACTTCTAATTAAATCAAATAACTTCTTACGTTTGTTTAAAAATAATCTGTAGCTATAGTTACTAAAAGAAAAATAATTATCATTTGAAATTTCATTCTAAATGTAAAAAGGAAAAGAATTTGATAAGACGTTAGTAAGATGAGAAATATTGTGTTTCAAATAATCAAAAACTCTATGGAGGTCGTAAATCTCAAAATTTAATATTCTAGAACGCAAACTATTAAGCAATCTATTTAATCTGTTTATAGCGATGTGATGTGAGATCTTTACATTATTAACTTTAATTAAATTAAGATGTTTAAGATGGAAATTAAGACTCTTGCACTGAGATAAAAAAAAAATGTGTGACAAGATTCTAATTGCTTTATAATTTAAATCTATCCATTCTTTGAGAAGGCGCGTAATCTTATCTCCAAACATACGAGGTGTGATCAGAAAATAAGATGACTTTTCATTTTTATAAAAAAATATTCATTTATTTATCCAAAATTATGTTATCTCCTTCAAAATAATCCCCCTCTGATACAATGCACTTGTGCCAGCGCTTTCTCCAGTCGTCAAAACACTTCTGAAATGCACTTTTGGGTATTGCCTTGAGCTCCTCCAGCGATGCAGCCTTAATCTCCTCAATCGTCGCAAATCTTTGTCCTTTCATGGGCCTTTTCAATTTTAGGAAGAGGAAAAAGTCGCAGGGGGCCAAGTCTAATAAATACGGTGGCTGAGGTATGATGGTAGTATTGTTTGTGGCCAAAAAGCTACTCACTAGTAACGACGTGTGCGTGTGTGCTTCTGATCAAAATTAAGCAGTTTTGGAACGAATTTCGCTGACACACGTGTCATACCCAAAACATCCGTTAAAATTGATTGGCATGAGCCAAACGATATGTTAAGATCATCAGCTACTTCTCTAATCGTTATTCGACGATTTTTCAACACAATTTCTTTCACTTTCTGAACATTTTCGTCGATTTTTGACGTGCTGGGGCGTCCAGAGCGAGGTTCACCGTTAACATTTTCTCGGCCCTCTTGGAATAACTTATACCATTTATAAACTTTTTTTGCTCAAAGTTGACTCACCGTACGCCACTGTCAACATTTCAAGAGTTTTTAAACACTTAATACCATTTTTTACACAAAAATTAATACACACTCTCTGCTCCATTATTTTCAACAGCAAAAAATCGCCGAGCACGCAAACACGAGTTTAACCTTTATGCTTCTCACATAAAAACAACACATGCTATATAGTCAAAACTGTGAACATATGATCGTGACGAGTGTACCAACAAAACAAAAAAAAATATTGAAATTAGAGTGTACAGAGCGCGCGAAATTCAAAGAGTCACCTTACTTTTTGATCACACCTCGTAGAACGTAATGTTCTGAGATTAAAACGTCGATGGAAAATCGAATGATGTGTACGCATTATTAGACCAGCGTAAAAATAATATAATATAAACAATTTTTCCGCTTGCAAAATTAACAATAAATAATAATTAGAAAAAAGGTCTATATCGAGCAAACAAAAGATCGTAATTTTATTAGTAAAACAATGACATATAGTTATAAATATATAAACGTTTTGGCTCTTACTTGAGCCCTCTTCAGTATAAATTAACAAAGAAAAAAGAAAAATAACGTCATGTCGCAAAGATGTGAATATTGATGGAAAGTGTGAAATTAATCTTACATATCGCAGTTCATTATATGATGTAGTATTGAACAAAACTTCCTGAAAAACCAAATAAGTCAAATCGTTTACGATCGTTTTACGATCTTTTGTTTGCTCGATATAGACCTTTTTTCTAATTATTATTTATTGTAGTATATAACATCTCATGTATCACATGTGAAGATAATTACACAGGACAAACCAAAAGACAAGTACAAACGTGTATTAAAGAACACATGCAATATGTAAAAAACAAACAAAAAACTTCAGTAATAACAGAACATGTACTCAACACAGAACATTCATTTAATTGGAACACAATTAACAAATTTGACACAGAACCTAATTATTACAAACGCTTAATTTCAGCGATGTTACAAATTAAAATACTCAATAATAGCATCAACGTAATGCAAGACACAGAAATGTTAGATGACATATATTTACCAATTCTAGATAAATTGAAATAAAATTAATATAGGCACGTTGTATATATGTCACTATCAAAATATCAATGTGTATTTATATATATATACTTTACCTTTACTTTACTTAAACCTTTGTTTCTGACACAGTAATGACGCAACTTTTGACATATTCACATTTACACACACGACTAATTTTCATTTTTTAAAAAAACTGACAATTTTACATTTCGTCATTAAGAACAGGAGAGATAGTTGCAATAAAGGTACATTATTAAATTCTCTGTAAAATTATTTTAATTGTAAATTGATACTAAGATTACTTCCAATATAAAAACATGTAAATACACAAATTTTAGTAATCCACTGAGGAAGGTTTGAAGTAAAAACCGAAACGTTTGGATAAAACATACTGCATTTAAATTATTTGCACGACACCCTGCATAACGGTTTAAACTTGCCCGACCAAGACCAAGAGATTTCAAATTCGTTAAGAACCCGATTCAAAACAACATCAACATAGATTATAAATGAATTGAGTTTTAATGTGTTGGTTTTAATATTTTTTATTACTTACTCATAAAAGCATTTGCTAATTGTTTGAAAAGTCTGTCACCAAACTCTTTGTACGAAAATTTATCAGTATTTACTGAGCGTCTTGTGAAAAGCATTACCTTAGCATTGCAGAATGTTTAAAAAACATTATTTATAGCGTTTGATAAGCGTTCCAAAAGAGTTAAAACCTTTTGGCGTTATATAAGCATTCTTATAAAGTTTAAAAGCGTATAAACTTTCAAAAGATTCTCATTCAACGATTATCAACGCTCTGTAAGGCTTCTTATTTTTGTCAAGGCAATGTGATGTGTGAAGAAAACATGTGGTGGGCCTTCTTGAGAGTAAAAAAAAAGCTCTTCCCTTTTTATAATTAGAACAAGGCATAAAGTTTCACATATTTGCATAGCTCTCATCAAACCTGAATACATTTATCTGAAACATATTTGTTTCTTCTGCATTGTTAAAGAGTTATGGCCAAAAATTCAATATGATCTTCTGGACACGTCTAGAGTTATTTCAAATCTGTTTACAAACGTACTCGGCATTAAAAGAGAGCGGTACACTTGAACATAGTTTATTTGCACACCGTTCACTTGCGCACCGTTCATTTGCATTGTGCATTTGTACTCCGTTCTGCGCAGACGCAAATGCACAGTGTGCAAATGAACGGTGCGCAAGTGAACAATATGCAATAAACGGTGCACAAGTAAACGGTGTGCAAATAAGCGGTATCCAATTGAACGGTGTTTAATTGAACGGTGTCCAATTGAACGATGTCCAATGGAACGCAGTGTGCAATTGAACCGTGTCCAAAATCTTGTTTCTAATTGCATTGTATCTATTTGAACTGTGTCCAAGTGAGTGCTACCTGCATTTGTACACCGTTTGATTGCAAACCGTTTCATTGCACACCGTTTATTTGCACACCGTTTAGTCGCGCACCGTTTATTTGCACACTGTGCATTTGTACACCGTTATGTATAAATGCAGACGCTTCCAAAGGTACCGACACCAGACGCGCAGACAAAAAATGTTACGAATGATGATAATGCTACCACAGTTTTGACAGCGATGAATGTTGATCCACAAGTTAGTACCCGACAAGTAGCACAAAATAGCCGAATCAGCCGTGCTTTAATATTAAAACAACAAGATTATCATCCGTATCACGTGTTTTTACATCAAGATGTTTTCAAAAATGATTTTCAAAATCGAATTACTTTTGTACGTGGCTTTGTAAAGTTATCGATAAAGACAATTCATTTTTTTCGTTGGTTCTTTTTTCTGACAAAGCTACTGTTTTCTAACACTGACCAAGTGAACATAATTTACACTACTGGTTAAATGGAAATCCTCATGGACAGCGAATTTCATTTCAATACCGTTGATCATTAAGTAAATGGTGTGGGATTATTGAAAATCATGTGATTGGACCATAGTTCCTTAAACAACATTTAAAAAATGCACTATTTATTAATTTTTTAACAAATGATCGTTCCACGTTTCTGAAAAATATTCCATTAGATCTCAGAATGAAGATATGTTTTCAGCATGATGGTGCCTTAGCACACTTTGCTAGAAATACGTTTATGTTATTAAACACAATATTGGTAAATAAATGAATTAGACGCGGTAGACCTGTTTTGTATAGTCACCTTGATCACCAGATCTAACGCCATTAGATTTCTTCTTTTGGGGTTACATAAAACATAAAGTGATTGCTCCAACAACAAAGGAAAATATAAAAATAAAAATATGTACTGCTTATGCATTGATTACGTCATCAATGTTATCAGATGTCCAAAACAATATTCACAAACGCATAAATAAGTGCTTAGAAGTCCGCGGACATTATTTTAAACATTTAATGAAATAATTTTCAAATAGAATACATTTCCATTGGTTTTATCTTTATTTGTTCACGTTTACATCTGTCAAGTTGGTAAGTACCTTGTAAGAAATTCTTTTCTCAATGCCAAGCTATAACTTTTTAACAATGCAGAATAATAATAAATGTTTTAGGTAAATGTTATCAGGCTTGATAAGAGCTATGCAAATATATGAAAATTTATGCCTTGTTCCAAGTAAAAGAAAGAGAGAGGACCCTCACATTTTTTTTTCACACATCACATTGTCCCCGCTGTCTCATTTTAAATTAAAAAAAAATTTAAATCAATACCTGCAGTAGTTATAGAAAAAATTGTTTTATTTGGCACCTTGTATTATATACAGGATAAAACAATTATAACAAACCACCTAAATAAGTTAAAAAAACAAGCCACCTAAATAAGTTTTATAGAAAAAGTTAAGACAAAAGTTGTATAGTTTCGAGAAGAAAAACTGATGACATTATCAATTTACTTCCAGATGGCGCAACTTTCGAGATTTCATTATGGCGGTCATTTTGTAAAATAGAAATCAAGTTTTTGTTCGGAATAAAAGTTGTAAGCGGCACTGAGACGAATACAACAGTATTTTACTTTTTAGATTTGAATCATTTTTTACTGAGTTACAGCGATCCAAAGTTTACGCACACGCACACACATTATCAAAAGCAAGCGTGTATTCAGTAGGACCCATTGTCAGGCTTAAATTCGAATAACATTGTGATGCGGATATCCGGATATCCGGATTTAATACATATGCACAAAGAAAATTCATTCTACAAATAGTATTCGAATATTCGGATACTTCATGCAGCGAATGGTACGAATAGTATAGTTCAATAGTACGAATAGTTCAAGTTATTTAATATCCGTATTATCCATATATTTTGATATACTCAGTAGCGTATATACACTAGTGTGGCGACTACAGCCACCACCATTACCGACCGACGGCCAGCCGCGCAGTTCGAGCGCGCCGCCGCTACGCGGCGCACGGCCGCAAGTCGTAACACGGTAGTGCAAAGTGCGGCATCGTCAATATAATAGCGATGCTAAACCGCATAGAAGCTATCTTCATACGATTATCGAGTGCGGAGATATACTTCACCAAGATACTGCTACGAGTCGCCACCTTGGGATCTTCCACCACGCCTCTCATTGATCAGGTCTTCTAGACGATCTACAGCGCACGCTACTACGCAGACGCTACCCCCACTCCATGTCCACAGGGGAAATCAAGTCTCGCTCACCGCTCCTCGACCACTATATAAGGAGCAAGAAACGCAGAGCGACCACAGTGACTGGGAGACTTCTCCACGGAGAACACGAGCCGTCCAGACCGATATCACCGGCAGGATCCGCAGCAGAAATCATCGATCTACAGAGAGACGACGCCATCGCTCCCGCAGCCAACAACGCTCACCACGGCGATCAAAGAGCCCACAGGGAGTACGTCAAAGCAGAAAGGATCACGATCGTAACCGCCGGCACCGCAGGCTCTCGAAAAAACCGCTTAATACTATAAACCTCAATGGTTCTTGTCAGAACCTCTCTGTACATAACCTATAAATAGTTGGACATAGAAATATATCTTTTTGGGATATCACTAGAGCGTAATCAGTAGCGCTCCCTGCTCTATCCACAGTCTTAGCCGTCTACCTCTCGCTGCTGATCCTTATCTGCTGCTGTACGAACGCGCCCACAACTAGCATAAAAACTTTTATTACTTGGAGGTAGAAATGTGATCACAAAATTAAAAAGGTCCATTACAAATACAAAAATAGTGATATTTATCGTATCACTATGATAAATATCATTATTTTGTTTTCGTTCAAAATTTTATAATACTTGTCATTTCCAAATAAGTTTATTCCAATTGTGATACTATACTATAAAAAATAAACAAACACCTATTATTTTTTCTTCGTAGTATCTTATAAATCTAAATTCATAAAGTTTTTTGCAATATTTTAAAATTAGTTAAGGAGGTATACAAAGTCTATATGTGATACAAATATAGCATCCTATATCAATTTAAGAATTGAAATATTGATTCAAAAACTGACGTGTAAGATTTACACGTAAATACATATATATATATTGCAACGTTTTTTTTTTTGAAGTGCTGCTAAGAAAAACAGTTCGTCTCCGGCGTGACCGATATCACCGGCGGAGATCAAGCTCGGAAACACACTGAATACCCGAGAGTCTGTTTTGTTATCATATGTCGATTTGAGCGCCAGGCACGCGACTCACGTGCCCATTATGAGACGTCCCGTCGTTGGAATTTAGGCCGACTAGCTCGTTTGACCCAAACGAAGAAAGGCAGGGTGGTACCCCTGTATAAAAAAAAGGAGAATACGCTACGGGAATTGGTCAATAAAGAACGCAAGAATTTTTTTAACAAAAGAATTTAACAAGTGAATTTATTCTTCAGTCTAGACTTTAAATATAATAAAACGAAGTATAATACTAAGTTCGATATTGTTTAGCGTGGTTCGCTGAATTCCTTCGCGGCAAATGCGAGTAAATTATTTTACGCGAGAATGCCGCTGTTTTTCCACCAAATACGCGACAATGTGGGCGAAGCAAGGCCCTCGAGACGTTATACAAAAGGTTTTCGCGTGAGTGGCGCAACAATTATTACAAATTTCGGCTGCGCGCCGTTACCTTACCAGTGTTGATATCTCAATCGGTGTCCAGGGATTCGCCTCCTCATGCCGTCTACTCTTTGCGTCCACTCTTTTTCGTGGCTCCCAAATCGCCTCCTTTTGTCTCTCAGTAGCGCTCCGTCCTCGCACCCGGACCTGGCACTATCACACGCCTCGAATACTCTCGCACGCACAGAACTATCCTATCGCGTCTCGAATATTCGTCTCGCTATCCTCGCTTTTATCTCTCGCTACTATCTCGCGTTTTTCATCTGCCTATTCTCCCGCGATTCGGCCGTTTTTATTGAAGCTCGCCGACTTCCCTTCGGAAGGGTGCCAATCAGCAGGGGAAGCTCTTTTGGCCTATCGAATAGGTCGGCTGTCTCAGGTGTCGAGACCACGTGTCTCGACACGGCGCCGTCGCTACCGTCAAATTTCTAACGGCTCCTCTCAGGGTCGCTTAGGACCGGCCGATGTTGTTGACGTAGCTTCTCGTAGATGTTTTGCCGATTTCACCTTGCGGGCTCTGCGGCTCTTTCAAGGCTGTTGGCTGTTTTCCGTTGGTTTCCTTCAACGGATTTTGTGCCCTTGGCGCGCCTTCTTCCTCTGTCGTGCCTCTCGATAACCGTGCGTTGTTGTTTCCGGGGGGGACGCTCATCTATTTTTCGGCCCTTTCTGGCTCCTTGGCGCCTACTTTCGCTTTACTTACTCCCTGGCATCCTCGTCGATGCCGGTGAGGCCTTCATAGCCGACGGTATAATTTCAATTAAACAAATAAACAATCATAATTAAACCCTATGTTACTATTTATCCGATTCTACTCCGGAGGATTAACGGTTTCCGAGTGCGATTTTGGATCCCGGAGACGAGTCTTTATGACTGAGGCGAGCGGATGCTGATGCAACCGCTCGGCCACGTCACAATATATATATATATACAGTATTCTTTATAAGTTTAGAAACCTCTTACATTTTACAGGCAAACAATTGCATGACAGATCTGTGCATGTTGGTTTAGATACATTGTAAGACGTCTGAAATAATAATAAACATTTTTATCTAGAATACTTAAAAGCTTGTACATGCCAAAAATATATCGGACAATCATTTCGTGGCATCAAAAAACTCAGAGGTGAATTTCGCGCGCTAGTTTAATATTGTCTGTTGTAGCTTGTTTTGCGATTATTTATTTTCAATTGTTGCAGCTTTTACAATTTTAACGGAGTTTAAAATCAACCTACGACTTAAATAATTTACCACTTTTAAAGAAACTATAATTGAACAACTTCAAACAATGTACTGTTTCTCTGTATTTATAATGCAAACAGGATGCCACGAAATAAATGTCTGACATATTTTCGGCATATACAAGCTTATAAGTGTCCTAGATAAAAATGTTTATCATCATTTGGACGTCTTACAATGTTGTGACGGGGCTAGCCCCGTCACCTGTATATATGTATTTTGACTTCTTATTTTTCACGTTTTCTGGCTAGATAGGTAAGTGATGGGGAAAATCGACCGGCTAGGTGGTGGAGAAAATCGACCGACTAGGTAGTGGGGAAAATCGACCGGCTAGATGGTGGGGAAATGTCAGTTTACCTGTGGTCTAAGAGATGGCAATATACATGCGTCTACACGACGCGGGATAAGAAAGAAATCTGTTTTCTTGTACAAGAAAACGTATGAGAAAAAGAAAAAGAAAAAAAGTAAAAAAATGAAAAAGAGAGAAAGAAAGAGTGACAGAGAGTGAGAGAGAAACTGAGAAAGAGTGAGAGAAAATGAAAAAAGAGAGAGTGAAAGAAAAAGAAGTGAGAAACTAAAAAAAAGAATGCGAGAGAGACCGAGAGAAAGTGAGAGAGAGTGCGAGAGAGAGTGAGAAAGAGTGAGAAAGAGTGCAAGAGAGAGAGAGAGAGAAAGACTGAGAGAGAGTGAGAAAGAGTGCGAAAGGAAGTGAGAGAGAATGTGAGAGACAGGGAGAAAAAGTGAAAGAAACTAAGAGAGAGTGAGAGTGAGAGTGAGAAAGAGTGAGAGATAATGCAAGAGAGAGTGAGAGAGACTGAGAGAGAGTGCGAGAGTGAGAGAGAATGTGAGAGACAGTAAAAAAGAGTGAGAAAGTGGAAGAAAGAGTGAAAGAGAGTGCAAGTGAGAGTGAGAGAGAGTGNGAGAGAGAATGAAAGAGACTGAGAGAAAGTGAGAGAAAGTGCGAGAGAAATGAAAGAAAGTGAGAGAGAGTGCGAGAGAGAGTGAGAAAGAGTGAGAAAGAGTGCGAGAGATAGTAAGAGAGAGTGCAAGAAAGAGTGAGAGAGAGTGAGAGAGAGTGCAAGAGAAAGTGAGTGAGAGTGAGAGAGAGTGAGAGAGACTGTTATAGAGTGCGGGAGAGAGTAAGAGAGAGTGAGAAACAGCGCGAGAGAGACTGAGAGAGAGTGAGAGATAGTGAGAGAGAGTAAGAGAGAGAGTAAGAGAGAGTGAGAAAGAGTGCGAGAGAGAGTGCAAGAAAGAGAGAGTGAGAGAAAGAGAGTAAGAGTATGAAAAAGAGAAAAAGTAAGAAAGAGAAAAAAACAGATTGTGATATAAAAGAGTAAAAAAGAGAATAAAANATTGCGAAAGAGAATGTGAAAACGACGGCGCGAAAATTGAAAAAAATAGTGAGTTTAATCTTTAATGTTTGTCTTCTATAAAATAAGACATAATAGAAGAAAAGTAAAGTTTATTTTTTATTATATACGTGAAAGATATGCAAAAAAAGGAGTAATATCCGAAAAAAACTTAC
>NW_018022110.1:0-19181 GCF_002006095.1 Pseudomyrmex gracilis
ACGTGAGTCTTGTGACTTATAAATCGATAATAGAGTGCGTAGAGTGCATAGGGCAACACACCTACGTTATAGATAGGGTCAATTACGAAGGCGTGCGTAACCTCGACGACCCCACAGTGTTTATTTTCTCCGGAGACCGCGTCTAACACTGGTCCCGTCGTATTTCCTTCTCCACGTTTTCGTGAACGACTCCCTTGCCGCGGGCGATCCCGGGTTTTTACCCAAAACAGCGGTAATTCCCAGTCAATGGTCCGAGAACTAAATTTCTTTTAATTTTTTTTAGCCGCGATCGACCGGGACGTAACACAACAATATAATTTTGTGACATCGGAAATTTTTCCGGAAATTTTCGTCATTGGTCCAGCATCTTCTTAAGGTTGTATTCAGGGTAAGATCTTAATCAAAAGTTTAAGAAACATAGCGTGAACCTATTTTAGTATTTAAATAATGTTTGTTTGCTGGAAAGATATTATTTATACTAAAATAGGTTAAGAAAACTATTTATTATACTTTTAAATAACTACGTTAAGGAAACTATTTATAATATTTTTAAATAACTACGAAAAAGGTTTTATGTGTATTTTGTGCCATGTTAATGTTCACTTTTGATACTTTTGAGTAGGATTGTACTTACTTGCTACCGTAAGATAATAAAAAACTGACAATTTTTTAATCATAAAAGTTCATTAAAACGTAACAATTGATGCATAAAATTACAAATAGAATTGTTTTATGTATATTAAAATCTCAAAAAAATTACCTTTTCAAAAAAACGTAAAAAAAGGCGCCAAGTATACGCGCAACACGTATCTTTAAAAAAAGTATTACTATATTATTATATTACTATATTATACAAAATAACAGAGAAATTCCTCCAGTTCAATTGTAAAAAAAATTAAAATATGCTGCTAAAAGGGCGTATCTGAACGGTATGCAGGGTGTCTTGCACAATGAAATGTATCTTCAAATTTGTAACAAACGTTTTGACTATTTATTTTCAGTCCTCTTCAGTGTACTACATGATATAAAAAATGACAAACAAAAGTATAATTTGAAAGATTTTTTTATCAAACCGTAACAATAAAAGCAGAATTACATACCTTGAATCATGCCATCACTCACATGCATTGACGAAGTTATTATGATAAACTAAGATGTCATGTTTGTGGTTTCGTCAAAACTACATGTAAGCCAATGTCAGTGACACTTTATAATTAACAGATTCAAGACATGTTTACATTATTATTGATGGAGATTTGTCTTGATCGTGTCAAGTAGCGGTAAATACGAATTGTCCAATAATTCGGTATCTATCATCTTGTTTAAGCTGTTTTTCTGAATCTTGATTTGAAACATTTCAGCAGTAAGTCTTTTTGGAGATTCGGTACAATGTCTAATATGCTAGTGGAATCCCAATCCATTACATGTCCCGTTTTAATACAATGTTCGGCAATAACTGAGTTCTGATTGAATGATCTGACATAATTTTTGTGTTCGTTTAATCTAGTGGTTAACTGTCTTTTTGTCTGACCCACATAGGAATAATCACAAGAGCTGCTACTATATTATACTATATAGAACTTTTTCTCTACAAAATCTAGTCTACAAAAGAAATGATATCATAAAGTAGCGCCAAGAAAATCTTATATGTTTATACATTGTTACAAAATAAAATAGTAGAAAACGGCCAAAAGTCGAAAACCCATGTGAAACTGTTTTCAAAATAAAACATATTTAATGCAAAAAAACTTGGCGCGGCTGCACCGAAAGCTATATTAAAATTCAGTCTGAAGTAATACTCTTACTAGCTTTTTTTATTAAGCGCACAATTATAAAGTACGTATTTTTCGAACTCTTTTGATAAAATAAGTTTTTTTTTCGAAAAATCATCTAACGGTAAATCTCAAAAGTATCGGAAATTACTTGAATAATTTATTGAATAATACTTGAATAATAAATTACTTTTATAATTATTGCTACACTTGAAGACCTATGCTAATTGATTTATTATGAAATTAAACTTCCATATGTGAAGTTAATAGCTTGCGTGTGCGTGCTCTGTCTTTAGGTTTGAAATACACTGATATGTTCTTTCTTACTAAGGAACACTATGTTACACAATGTCACCTGTGTACGTAACTGGAAGTATGGTTGTATTAAATAATTTTTATTTCAAAAATTCCACATGGGTTTTTGACTTTTCACGCAAAGCGAATTTACATGTATGATTTGACATAGTTTAAGGTTTTCCATGCAAGGCGAGGTCATATCTTTAAAAAAGTTTTGTAGTAAAAAAGAATGTGTTGTAGTATATAATTTGTAAAACAGATTTTATAGAGAAAGAAGTTTTTATAGTATGTAAACGTACACTAGTTTACTTGGTGCTATTTGTTGATATCACTTTTTTTGCACAAACAGGTTTTTAGAAAACAAATGTTTTGTAGTATATAATTTTGTAAAACAAGTCTTATAAAAAAAGAAGTTGTTGTAGTAGAAAAAAAAGAGTTTGATTTAAGATTTTTAATTTAAATCAAGTTTTAATCATTTAATTTAAATACACTACGTGTTGTGCGTGTACTTGGCGCTTGTTCTTATCTTTCCTTGAAAAGGTAAGTTTTTATAGTATCACACACTTTGTATTTTGTTTATTAAGTGTTTTTTACTATATTTTTATAGTAAACTAAAATATGTAAAGTATACATAAGTTTATTTGGTTATATTTATTATGTACGTGCGTGTGAGATAGATGATGCATTATTTTTTCATTTCTTTAGCTGCAAATTCTTTCCCTTTTCCGTTATTTTGTTATTCTGTTTTTGTATGTTTCTCGTATGACGGGTAAGAGTAGACCGGCGTTTTCTGCTAAAAGTTTACAAATCGTACTTCAAAGTTTTCTCTTCTCACAAGGCTTCAAAATCCTTTTTAAAGCACTCAACATATTCGTCTATGTTTCTACTTTGAAGTAAAGGTATTTTTGTTTGGATTCATACGGCCAATTTTGCATATAAAGCAAAAATGTAGTTTATGTAATATCAGTCTATAAATTTTTTTTTGTTTTTCTTGAATTCTTATGCTTTACTCAATTCTTTACTATATTCTCTTTTTTTCTGGAGAAGCGTTTTCCATTCCGATTATTAGTTTTTAAAAAAAATTTGAAGTACGAAATAATGATAAAACAGGAAGGTTCAGCATCTTCTTAACTGATTGATGTTTCTATATGAAAGTCTAGTATTGGGTAATTTAAGAGAATTGAACTTGTTATTGTCTAATGGTATATATGGTATAACAAAAAATTTTTTTATAATATCATCTGTGTGTTCTACGGGCATATGTTTGTGTGTATTAAATTTAGTGGCAAATAAAGTTTTAATTCTTTTGTTCATTGTGTTAAAGATAATATCTATAGGGTAATTATTATTGATCAGTGTTTGGATGCTGAAAGTCAAATTTTTTTGATGAAAGATAGCATCTGACAATAGAATTGCTCTGTCAGTCAAAGTATATATAGTGCCGATCTTATGGCACATCGGATTCTGTGAGTAAAAATTTAAATATCTACCGGAATAGGTCGGTTTACGGTACTAATCGCAAACAATTGTGCTATTAGTATTATATTCAAATCTAAGAAAGCAATACGATTATCAGCTTGCAATTCCATTGTAAATGTTAATCTATTATGAATCGAATTGAAAATTTCTAAAATCTCATCTCTCAGCTTTATCATTAGGAAACGACAATAAAATGTCATCCACATATCAAAAATAAAAAGGAATGTGAAATTTCAATGCGTTTAATGCCTTTAATTCTAAATCTTGCATCGTAATGTCTGCGATGACTGGTGAAAGAGGTGATCCCATTGAGATACCAAATGATTGTTTATAGATTTTTTCGTTAAATACAAAATATGTGGATGACAACACAAATTTAATTGCCAACATAAATTTTTCTTTAGTTATCTTTGTACCAATTTTTATATATCTCCATCTGTTGCTAACTGCTTCTAATGCTAATTCGAGAGGCACATTCGTGAAAAGCGATACCACATCCAAAGAGCCTAATACAAAATTATCATTGAGACTGAAACCAGCTAAATTATTATACAGATGAAAACTATCTTTAACAACAAATGGAGAGTGAGGTATATGGTTGTATAATAATTTATGTAAGTATAAAGCGTATTTGTGCAATGGACTATCAATAGTAGAAATGATAATTCTAAATGGACAATCTTTCTTATGTATTTTAGGTACACCATAAGCACGAGGAAGCAAGGCATCACACTTGACTTTAATGAAAAATTTGTTTGTTGATCTATAAACCCTTTTCAGTCCAATCATTTAGAATATTTTTAAGTTCAGATTCAATATTTTTGACAGGATTTTTGTTTATTAAAATGTAAGTATTTTTATCTTCTAATATTTTGTTCATATTGTTAATATAGTCATTTTTAAGTAAAACCACAGTGGTGTTACCTTTGTCTGCTCTTGTAAAAATGAAATCTGGGTTATGATTAATGAAATTTTTAACTATTTTAAACTTATTTAATAAAAAATTTTCTAATGGTGTTAACAGTGTTTTTAGTTTGTTAAAATTATCTAAGTATGAGGTGGTAAGGTTGCGTACGTTTGTTTTTGTTACCAAATCACAAAATTTTATGTTGTTCTCAACGTCTTTGATAGTTTCAAATATCACATTAGTTTTATTATGTCTGATTGGTAAGGTGAATCTATCACCTAATTGAATAAGTTCAGACACTTGTTTAGGAATAATTCTGTCAGTGAGATTTATAAACCACGAGTCATTTAATTCAAATTTATTGGTGTTGTCATTATGTAAAAAACCGTCACAATTAATGGTGATTTTAATTAAGTTATTGTCATTGTCATTATTGTTTACAATATTTTGACTAAATATTTTTGTGACTCAATATTCTTGTGAAAAATGATTTTTCTATGATTGTTAACCATATTCTTATAAGTTGTATCATTGGTCTTTTTTACATAATATGTAATGGGTTTTATTGATAAATTACGTTTTTTCATAATGTTAATTTTATTGTCTAAATTGTTTCTTGTTTTCATAAAAAAACGGTGCATTGCCTCTCTCTGTGAACATAAAAACCTACCAAGTATATTATACGGTACAAGTTTGTAAAGATCATTCACATTATTATCTAATTGTCTTTGTAATGTTGACATATCACGAAACCTGTCATTAATTTCTAATTTCATGATTTTAATTCTGAATTGTTTAATATGGTTGTTCATTCTGTTAACTATGATAGGGTTGTTAAAATTATTAAGTGTAGAAATCCGCTTATCTAAATGTTTTGGAATTAAACTTAATTTTAAGCATTTTCTAATAAAATAAATTTGTGTTCTCTTCTTAATTATTCTATAATTGAGTTTTATAAATACTTTCATCAGTTGTTGAGTTTGTCTGCCGAAGTATCTCTTAAGAGGATGCTGAACCTTCCTGTTTTATCATTATTTCGTACTTCAAATTTTTTGTAAAAACTAATAATCGGAATGGAAAACGCTTCTCCAGAAAAAAAGAGAATATAGTAAAGAGTTGAGTAAAGCATAAGAATTCAAGAAAAACAAAAAAAAATTTATAGACTGATATTACATAAACTACATTTTTGCTTTATATGCAAAATTGGCCGTATGAATCCAAACAAAAATACCTTTACTTCAAAGTAGAAAATAGACGAATATATTGAGTGCTTTAAAAAGGATTTTAAAGCCTTGTGAGAAGAGAAAACTTTGAAGTACGATTTGTAAAATTTTAGCAGACAACGCCGGTCTACTCTTACCCGTCATACGAGAAACATACGTCTATCCTTGTCTCTCTCATGTCATCTACCTTTGTTTTGGTCCGACTCGGTCCCGAGAGATGGCGCCAGCTACCCGACAGCGTAGCTGCTAAGTGACATTTGCGAACGACTTTTTTTGACGGTTCAGCATCCTCTTAAGAGCCGTGTTGCAGGATGTTATGCAGAGAATGTGCTATTTATATATATATTGTGACGGACACCTCGCTTTGAGATGGTGTAGCGACGGTGTCGCACACCTTTGGCACGTCTTAGTTAAATAAAATCAAACTTTACTCCCCAGTCAGATAGTTGGGCGCCAGGCGTGCATTCGCACGCCGTCTCAAAATCTACAGCCAATTATACAATCATTTCGGCATCCACAAAATTTTAAATAGAATTGACGTGACGGCAATTATGCTCAGTAGCTCAGTTTAATAAAAAAGGTATACGGAGAGGCGTGGGCTCAGGAGGCAGTATATTTAAATAATGGCAGAGAAACTTGTTCGTTGTGTAAGATAACAAAAAAAATGTAGTTTAATGACAATGTGTGGTATATGATTCCGGCCAGTCGCCGACCGTGAAATTTGACAAATATAGATTAACAATCTTGACAATATAGAATGACTGTCGCGACAATTCCACGTAATAATTTCGGTAAGGTAAAGCAATAATAATCTTATTCATACAAGGTATTAATTAAAACGGCAACGTGATAATTTTTGTAATGCGAAATAATAAGAATCTCAAGAGTACACAGTAGTAATTTCGGCGACGCAGAGTAATAATTTTGGATGATATTAGATAATGATTTCGGTAAGACAGAATAATAATTTCGGCAATATAAAGTGGTTAGACAAAAGAAATCAAAAGAATACGATAAATGTGAAGATTACAGCAAGATGCGCGGTAGAAGATTGCAAGTACATGATTTTCACTATTGCTTTATTACGCGCATTCCGACGACTATATAACGCGTAGAACCGACGGCACAAATATGTGATACCGAAAAACATGCAAAAAAAAAGACAACAACACGCGTACGAATGACGAGCTACTATGCCCGGATTGTTGCGACCGCGACTGAACGGGACGAGAGCAGCGGCAAATATGTGATCATTATTATTGACCAAAGCGAAACGCAATACAACAAATATTTGGCATTATATCGCGCGACATCGAACTCGCGGGGTAGCCCGTCGAGATTCGATTCACGAACAATACAAGTCGCGAAATGTACGGAAGAGAAACAACCACACTTACGTTCGCCGGCGGCTCTCCACAAATCGATAACCATTCTGCTCCACCCTTCACGACAATTTTAGCAAGTCCTCCTCGGGTGTCCTTCGGCACACGCTGTTATACACCGGCATCACGACATACGTGAGAGACGATAAACTCGCGTGGCTCACGGTACGCGCAACAATGAATTCTTCTTGTTCGGCAATTGCTCTTTTCGCTCAGCGCTGTTCTTCGCGCTATTTAGCCGAGCCAATCGTATTCTTCCTTTCGTGGCGCTGCGATTGACAGCGGCCACATACTTTTCGGCATAACAACAACTCGGGCCTTTTCCTTGGCCGTATCAGGTTCGTTCCGCATTGATTATTCAATGAAATGAGCTTGTTGAGGCTCATCTCCCAGCATCATCGAGCCTGTCACCCCATTGAAAGCTCCGATTCCGATTTTAGGTAGATCGGAGTGCGCTTCTTCCACTTTTGGAGTCCGACGTCAAAATTGCTGCCAAATATCTTGTGCCGTTGACGCTTAACGCCCCTGGACTTCTCGCTATCTTTATCGCTTCTTCGCCTTGTTCCATTCTATCCGCCGTCTACGCAAAGTGTGTTGCTCTCCGCACGCTGAAACTAACTTACAAAATAGCCGCCGAGCGGCACGCAACAATAACGCAAAATTATCGCAAAACGCTAAAAAGCAAGCGCATTTGCTTGCGCTATGCAACCTAACGAGCTGCTCTCCCTCACATGCGGGGAAACGCGAGCTCACCGCCTCCTGTGCCGGCCGGAAGTATGTCCTTGTGACGGACATGAAAAATGTCACGTCACAATATGTATATACATATATATGTAGAAATAATTTTTTTCCCCCATATAGGATGCTGGATTTGCATCTTGCATATATGAAGGACCCCGTATATCCCCCTAACTAAATTTAAAATATTGCGAGAAAAACTCCTCGGCCAGGAGTCGAACCTGAAATCTCCGGCTTTCCGGGCCGTCGCCTTCCCTGTTAGGCCACCGAAGCACTTGGAGTTTGTCTCGCAATACTTAGCACATCTATGAATCTGCTAATAACGCATCGTCTACCAGCGTAAATTTAAAATTGATAATAAACATGAAGAAGAATCTTCAGGACTCTAAAGTTTATTAAACAAATGAATGAAATGAAATTCAAATCGGTATTAAAAGGGTATTGGATACCGACTATAGAGACCTGTAAACCGACGTTTCTATTTTTTCGTTTTGTGTCGTATATACTGCATCAAATTTAAAATGCTTCTCCAGAAATAAGTAAATTGTGAAAGAAAGTGCGCTTGTTCTTTGGAATGTCAAAATTCAGCATAAATTTTTTTTTATACAGTTTTCTATAACCTCACCTTATATTTATGTATGTAGAATTATTTCTAAGCTTATATACGTATTTACACTGAATTAGCGCACTAAGTACGACAAAAACGAATCAAATGAGACACTCAGATTATGATTAAAATGTCTACTTTAACGAGAAAAAAAAAAATCGTGATGACAGTATAGGTTATCATATGCTATCATATGCTATCAATATGAATGAAAAAAAAAGTTTAAAAGAGCATTATATACTCATTTTTGAAAGTACTAGATAATTGTTTATATTTATTTGCTTCTGTAGAAGCGTTTTTTTATGTAATGCAGTAAATAAACTTAGAAATTAGAGAAATTTAAGTTTTTAAAACGTCGGTTTACAGGTCTCTATCCAGTTTACTGGTCGGGCTCCAGTATCCTCTTAAGAGCCGTGTTGCAGGATGTTATGCAGAGAATGTGCTACTTATATATATACAGGGTGTCCCAAAAATTTTGTCCAAGCCGAAATGTGAAGGTAGATTTCGTTAATCTGAATAGAAAAGTTATGTTTCATTTTGCAAAATTCCCAATAGTTATTGAATAGTTAATTAATAAATGTGAGCCAATGAGAGTGAGCGCTTCGCGCGGGAAGCGATAGTCCGGACTCTGTGAGCGTACCCTTATTAGCTGTGAAGAAAAATGGCTTCCTTCATGCAATGTCCTAGTAACGCGAGACGGAATAAACAAGCAAACGCGGCGTGATTCAGCTTCTCGCGAGCAGCCGATATTTGGTGGTACGCGGCAAGCAGCGGAGGGGTAAGAAGACTGCTTCGCACGATCAGCTGATTCTCGCGACGATATAACGCAACGAGCGGCGATACAAAAGAATAAAGAAAACGGATTATTAATAATATCAGATTATTAATAATCTGTTTTCTTTATTATTTTGTATCAGAATATCTGATTATTAATAATCTTTTTTATAAGGAGAAAAGGAAATGAGAGCGCTATCATTTCCTCACCACCTTGCGGTAGATAGCACGGTGCGTTTTTTTTAAGTGGTTTCCCCGGGAGGCCTAATCCACTCTCATTATTTAAGTCATAAACTGTTCAAAGTGCCGTCCTTCTTCTCGTATACAGAGCTCGGCTCTTTGAACAATATTGCGCGTCGCACGGTGCGCCATTTCCGGCGTAATGGTACCGAAGGCCGCAACTATAGCTTCACGTACTTCATTTTCTGTACCATTACGCCGATATTCTACCAAATTTTTAATATATCCCCATAAAAGAACATCTAATACATTTAAATCTGGCGACCGTGCCGGCCAGGTAATTGGGCCACCACGACCTATCCACCTTTCCGGATAACGCGCGTTTAATGTTTCGAGAACTTGTCGAGAGAAGTGCGCAGGAGCTCCGTCGTGTTGATATATCAAATTTGCCCGCACGCAAAGAGGCACATTTTCGAGGAGTACTGGCACTTCGTTTTGCAAAAAAGTCGCGTAAATCTCCCCATTTAAACGCGGTGGCAGAAAAAACGGACCGATCTGAAAATGGTTGAAAACCATAACGGTAACAAAAAATTTCTTTTTTAATACGATTTTATTTTAACTTTACTCACCACTTGATTACCAATTATTCCCGCCCATACATTAATAGACCACCGATATTGAAAAACACCGGTACGGATGGCATGTGGGTTATCTTTTGCCCAATATAAATAATTTCTTGAATTAAAAACGCCATTTGGCGTAAACGTGGCCTCGTCGGTCCATAAAATAAAGTCGGGAAAGGATATATTCTGCCGACATTGCGCGAGGAAACCTATCATATACTTTACTAATAATTACAATAATACAATTTATTTAAGAAATTAATACCGCGAAAAATTTGATTAAAATAATAAAAGTGATAAAATTTAAGTAAGACAGTACCTTCGCAGAAGTAAATCCTTGGAAAATGATCTCTTTCTAAAAGTTGTTGCACACGTTGATAATAGAAGGGGTGCAACGCATTAAAACGTAAAGTGCGATGCACTGCATTCCGCGAGAATCCTAATTCGCGTGCAACAACACGCACGCTGGTTCCGGGATCCTCATCAAATGCGTTGAGAATTCTTTCTTCGTCTCTAACATTTAACTGCGGTGCACCAACTACCCGGAAATTATGCACGAGACACCCACTTTCACGCAATTTTTGCACCACACGCAAAATTGTTCGTCTCGAAAGATGCGCGCGTTCTGGAAATCGTTCCGCGTAAAGTCTAGCCGCGAGATTCGCGTCTTCGCCCGCTCGCCCGTACGTTACTATCATGTCGGTATATTCTTTAGGAGTATACCTCATGCTTATTTAGTTTTATGCACAATTTGTCACTTTATCGTATGCGAAAGGCACACTGCACGGACATAAGACGCACATAAGATGCACACAAGCAGAAACAATTGTTAGTTGCCGATGAAAAAACAATCATTCAGTTGATTTTCATATGAGAAATTGATATGTACTCCGCTACTTAGTTACATGTAGAGTGATGTGTGCTGGTTATTTTTTAAATTTATAATGCCAGAGGCGTCTCTTGTGACGTAAAATTGCTTTGTCTTGTCTCTTAGAAGTGCTTTTGAAAACGTGCATACTAATAAATATAAAAGTTTTCAAAACAACATGCTGCCTGTGTTTTAAATTGTGCCAGAGACGTCTTTTGTGATATAAAGTTTCTTTCTCTTTTCTCTCAGAGACATTTATATAAACGTGTGCAAGTATACTTATAAATAGGAAGTATTTATAATTATTGTGTGCTGGCTATATTCTAAATTGTAAAAACGCCAATAGCGTTTTTTTGTAACACAAAGTTGCTTTGTCTGTTTTTTTTGCTCAGAAGCGTTTTTCTAAACGTGTGGAAAAAGGTTTTTGAAGCATTTACAAGTGACGTGTTCTAGCTAGGTTCTAAATTTATTGTGCCAGAAGCGTCTCGTGTAGCATAAAAGTTGCTTTACTTTTGTTCCAAAGACGTTCTTGTTACCGTGTGGTAGTGTATTAAATAGTTTGAACATTTACAATCAATTTGTGCTGGCTATGTTCAAAATTTCTTGCGTCAGAGACGTCTTTTTGTAACAGAAATTTGCTTTTTCTTTTTTCCCAGGTGCGTTTTTATAAACGTGTGCTGGTTATGTTCTAAATTTATTGTGTCAGAAGTGTATCTTGTAATATAAAGTTGCTTTATGTTATGTTGCTTTATCTTATTTTGTCTCAGAAGTGTTTTCGTTAACGCGTAATAGTGTATGTTAAAGAAGGAATTAGCGTTTGCTGACTACTTTCTAAATTTATACTGTCAGAGACATCTTTTATAATGTAGAGTTGCCGAAACTAGTAAATTTTAGAACTATAAAGGATCATGTGACAAATCTGTTCAAGATCTGATATTTGATGCTTTCGCGGTGTGTTGTATTAACATACAAAGGTGTTTTTCGGGTTTGAACCGCGTTAGTGTCATTTTTATACCGCCGTTTCGTGAACATTACAGCTCACTTCATCAGACTAGTGGCTAACATACTGAGTAAATCAAAATTGCCAACTCATAATCTTAATAAATCTGAACGCTGTGCTTTAAAACAATTAAATGAAGACACAGATATTATCGTCCTTTCAGCAGATAAAGGCAATACAACAGTGATCATGAATAAAACAGATTATGACAATAAAATTCAGACATTACTTACAGATTCCACATATGAAAAACTTAAGAAAGACCCTACTTCTTCACTAAAAACTCTCACCACCAATCTCATTAAGAAAAACAATCTTTCAGACATGTTAATACCCAGAAACGCGGTACCACCCAGACTATATGGACTACCCAAAATCCATAAAAGCAACATACCTCTCAGACCCATAGTAAGCGCTATAAACTCTCCCACATACGATCGAGCTCGCTTCCTGGTCAGCAAACTAGAACCCCTTACAGGTAAAACTGACACCACGATAAAAAACTCATCAGACTCATTTCTAAAATCAAAAACATCAAACTTTAACCTAATGACATCTTAGTCAGTTTTGATATTGTACCTCTGTTCACGCAGGTACCAATCCATGACACTATTAACATAATTAAATTTTCAGGTCAACTATCATCCGACCTTATATCATTAGTAGAACATTGCCTGATCACAATCTATTTCACCTACAATAACCAATTCTATAAGCAAATCACAGGTGCAGCTATGGGATCACCGATATCTCCAATCATAGCAAACATATTTATGGAACACTTCGAATCCCAGGCCATCAAAAAAGCCCCACTAAAGTCCCAAACATGGTTCCGGTACGTAGATGACACCTTTGTCATCTGGCAACATGGGGAGAGAGAACTCTATAACTTTTTAGACTTTCTCAATAAACAACACCCAAACATTACCTTCACATTAGAAACAGAACAACATGGTAAACTTCCATTTTTAGATGTTCTGGTCACAAGAAAACCAGACGGCTCTTTAAGCTACTAAATCTATAGAAAACCCACCCACACCAATCGATATTTACACGTTGCATCACATCATCATCCAGCCCAAAAACAGGCTGTGATAAACTCGTTGGTCTATAGAGCATTTACTATATGCGACAAAGACAGCATTCAAAACGAACTCACAGAATTAAAAACCACTTTACAACAAAATGGCTACACATTGCAACAAATAAACAAAGTAATTAAAAAACATCAAAATAAATCTTCTACCACCACTCAAAACACGCCAGCACCAGAACAAACAACAAACTTAAAGAAACGAACCACTTACCCCCCATACATAAAGGGTGTCACAGATAAGATTGGCAGAATCCTGAACAAACACAACATACAAACAATCTACAAACCACCGAATAAAATAGGACAGATTCTTAACAATCCAAAAGACAAAAGACCGCCATTCGACACACCAGGAGTGTACAAAATACCTTGTTCATGCGGTACAGTATACATAGGTGAAACTGGTAGAATGATAAGCACACGACTGAAAGAACACCAGTCAGCAGTACGTCTGAAACATTTCTCACAATCGGCATTAGCAGAACACCATTTGGAAACTGGCCACAAAATTATGTTCGACCAAACCCAAGTACTAAATAAAACTATGGCTTACTTCCCTAGAAAGTATATGGAATCCTTGGAGATATACAAACATCTAAACAATCTCAATAGAGACAATGGACATATGACTAGTTCACTATGGCATTCCATCTTGCCATAATACATTCCCCCTCCTTCTTACCATTACACTCCCTCTACCACCCCCCTCCCTCCAATCTAGCGCTATAAAAAGGGACACCTGACCAAGAGCATCTCAGTATCAGGTTGCTCTTCAAACCCTGATAAAGTGAGCTGTAATGTTCACGAAACGTCGGTATAAAAATGACACTAACGCGGTTCAAACCCGAAAAACACCTGTTCAAGATCTGTTGTTGTTAAAAATCTTTATTTCAACAGGCTTGTTGAAAACAACATAAATTAGCTTAATAGATGGCTCCTAATACATTGCTCTGCTTGAATTTATAGTCAGTCTGCAAATAGTTTTCAGACTGATTAACAATTTGTTTACTGGGTATCATAGCCGTGCACTCACACTTATGCTGGCTTTTAGACTTATGTGTGTGTGTGTATATAGGAGAGATATATATGAGAGAAAGAGAGAGAAAGAAAAAGAGAGAGAGAGAGAGAGAAAGAGAGAAGAGAGATACTTGTATCTCTTCTTGTTTCTCGTTCATTTTGTCTGTCCTTTGATTAAAGTGAAACGGACTAATCGCTATGTCATCCGTATTCATCCGGTTTTTTCTTGTACATTTTGACAACCGAATACTGAACCGCGTCTCGAGAGCAATTCAATATGTATATGTAAAGCTTTCTGAGCAATGTAAAATGTTTGATGACATTCATAATTTTTTTTTGTAGTACTATATCCAAATAAAATTGAAAATTAATAACATTTATGTACACATATGTGCGTTTAAGAAATGTATGTGTTCTGTATAGTACTGCAGCGATCATAGTGCGTTATTCTTCATTAAAAAATAATTATATACAATAAAATAGGATTTTTCAACACTTTCTATTTTTTATTTAAGGAATATACTTGCTTTGTAGACTTGTTTCATGCACATCATATTCCGTATTATGTATTAGTCAAAGAAAATTACTTTTCGTAAGTAAAAAGAATAGAAAGTGCAAAAAAATCTATTTTATTATGTGTATTTATGTTTTTAAAAACAATAATGCATTGCGATCGCTGCAGTACTGTACAGAACACTGTACATTTATTAAACGCATACATATATGTATATATGTGTACATAGATGTTATAATAATTTTTTAGTTAATTTGCATATATATATACTCCAAAAAAATTTTGAAACTGAATGTCATCAAACATTTTACATTGATCAGAAAGCTTTATATATAGCTTTACATACTGAATTGTTAGAAACGCGATAAGCGTTACATGTTAGATCGACCCGGCCCAAAAGCACCGAGGTGGTAGAAGTACGCACACAAGCGAAAACCGCCGTCTGTATGCGTAATGTAAAGCTTGGTCATTTAGCTCGTGGAAGAGTGCAGACATACTATGTTCCGTCTCCTTTCCACAAAGCCGACTATAAGACGAGACACAAGATAATGTTCACGTTGCGCGCTTTTTGCTGTATGACAATGTGAAAGCTTTTTCCAGATTTACAATCTTGAAAAAANTACTAATTATATTATCGATAATGATAAGACAATTCAGGATGCATTATATTTCTTTATTAATTATTAATACGAGTTAATTGTGATAATTTAAGATGTTACAATATTGAAGAAACATTTCACATATATAAAGGACACTATATATAGTGTTCATTTTTATATATTTTTGATTTTTAAATTACGAAAGAAATCTACATTGTACATATACATAATCTTGAATTATTATACAAAGTCAAATTATTTTCCCGAGAGAAAATAGAAACATATGATTATATAAGATTATATATAAGTGATCGGATCGCGTCAAATTTCGGATCTGATTTTACATGATTACATAAATTCAGATTCAAAATTTGGCACAATTTGATCACATATATATAATTTTATATGATCATATGTTTCTATTTTTTTTCCGAATATTATATTCATATATATAATATGATATATCAATTAAATACTTTAAGATTATGCATTCTATAAAATGTGGTCTTTTCGTAATTTACCAAATAAAAATGTATAACAATTAACACTAATAATATCCTTTATATATTACATGTTTTCAATATTTTAAAACCAAATTACAATTAATAATAATGTTAATAATTAATAAACTGTAATGCATCTTGAGGTGTTATTATTGAAGTTTTATTATTATTAATAATATATGTACTTTTACCAAGATTCTAAATCTTAAAAACGCACTTCACGCTGTCATACGCAACAATCGCGCTACGTAAACGTGCCTCGTGTCTCGCTTTATAGCTCGGCTTAGTGGAAAGGAGGCAGAACATAGTATGTCTGCACTCTTCCACGAGCGCACACGGACGGCGGTTCTCGCTTGTGTGCGTATCCCCACCACTTCGGTACTCTCGTTGCTGGGTGGCTCGAGCTGTACAACAAAAGACCGGTAACGCGACAGACAGCGCGATTAGGCCGTCTCACTTTAAAAAAAGGACGGACTAACTCAACTCTGCTTCTTTCCGAGACCACTGAGGGCGCCACTTTCCGGCCCACGTAACAGCTGAGACCCTAGCGCTGAGTTCGGACCTCGCTCCAGGACCCTCTTAACGCATATACAACTATCTTCTCCACGAAAGATATATTAAACGACGAGGGCAAGAAATAGGCAATAATGGATGAAGGAAGTGGAGAGTCTGAGAGAAGAGAAAGAAAAGAGTAGGTCAAGAGAGAAGTAAAGGTGTGAGTGAGAGTGTGGATGAAATAGGAAAAATGTAAACCAAGTCCCAAGGTTCTAGGCCGAAAGGCCGAACTTCAATAGAGACTATTATTATTATTATTGTTATTGTTATTGTTATTGTTATTGTTATTGTTATTGTTATTGTTATTGTTATTGTTATTGTTATTGTTATTGTTATTGTTATTGCTATTGCTATTGTTATTGTTATTGTTATTGTTATTGTTATTATTATTATTATTATTATTATTATTAGTATTAGTATTATTAGTATTATTATTTACTATCTTCTCCACGATTCCATAATCTTTTTAAATATGCTTGGTTTAAAAGTAGTTACATCGAAGAACGACCACCACAGTTCGAAAACCTAGTAGATTTTTTTTTCCGGAAAAGATATACAAGAAATACCACGTCGTTCTATATGTGGAGCACCTGCTATAATACGTTGTTCCTGGTGCAAGAAATATTTTTGTGTGCATCATTTTTTTGAGGAATATCAAAATTGTAAACACTATAAAATATATAAATTTTTCGTAAGTAAACATTTTACTCAAATAAGCATAATATTTTTTGCTAATGTTTAATAATATTTTTATGCATTATAGGACATATTCTGTCAACACATAATGTGATAGTTCTAATGGAAAATGTTGTCCAAAAAAGTAATGCACGACGTCTGCCACACCTTAAAGAATGAAGAAGCACGTTTAACCAAGCAAAATATTTATAACTTCTATTATGAATAAAAAAATATATTCAAATAGATCAAACAAATACTATTGTATATTTTACATTATATAACTAATAAATTACTAATTGATCGCAAATTGAAAGTGAATTTGTTTAAAATTGTTGTGGTATACGGAGTAAGTGTTAGAAATTAATTATTAGAATTTAAATGTAGCAAGTACCATTCTTCTGTGAGGAAAATACTGCTTGTTAAGCGTAATTAATAAGTAGAGTGTAAACGCAGCACGTGTCAGCGGCCTACATATGATTACCGAAATCGTAATAAGGTCGCGGAGCTGCTGAATCGGCGCGATCGATCCCTATTAAAGATTGATCGCAAACGTCGAAAGGCAGATCGTGAGCAACTGCGACTTACTGTGTGGCTCCGAGTTCTCGGAGAGTTTACCGCAGTAAGCCATCGAATAGGCGGCATTGCGTAACAAGGAACAAGTGTAAAGTCTCTGTGTAATAGAGAATAAATCAGTCACTTTTTTGTAAAAAAAGAGAAGTTCTCGTTGTACCAATCCCCTCATCTCCTCCGATCACAACAAATTTTGGTGGCAGCGTTGGGATAACCAACTACCGAGACGGGGCTCTACGAGAAGTTCCGGTTGGATCAAGGTGGAGAAGGGGAAGACAGCGAGGACATCGAGGATTCAGGGTGAGCAGAAAAAAAGAGAAACTCATAGAACTGAGTGAAAGAAAGTATATTCTAAAGAGATACAAAAACTTCGGTTTGACGAAGACGGGTTCTCAGCATCTGAAATAAAATATAGCACAGTTGTAAATGTGAACAAGTGCTACGAGAAAGAAAGCAGAGAATCACTGCTCACCACTCACAATCTCAAGTTACGCATGCAACGACGCTGACCTACCGCAAGTGTACGGCGAGCGGTGTAGCAAAATAAGCGGCCGGACAAGCAACGGAGTAGAAGTAGCGGACAAAGTACAAGAAAAGGAAGTCAAGGCCACCGCAAGCACTCCAGGAAGCATTAGCAGAAGAAACATCTTGGATGCGTAAAAAGGCCGGCGGAAGGAAAGGAAAATTCGGCTCCACCTGAGGCAAGGTGAGCGACAACCGAAGCGGCAGCGTACAGAGGCAGCATACGGCACGGCGACAATAGCAGCGTTAGTAGAAGCGACAACCGAAGCGGCAGCGTACAGAGGCAGCGGCGGCATACGGCACGGCGACAATAGCAGCGTCAGCAGAAGCGGCGGCGGCGGCGTAGCAGCCAACGATCCAGATAGCTGTGTACCGGGAAAAAGCGAAACTCAGCAGGCGAGAAAATGAGAATGTTACCGTGTCATTCTTAAGTAACATTTAGTAAATGTCAAAAAGCTGGCAATTAGGTCCCTCGAGAAAACGCGATCCGCTAGAGCATACCGAACGTTTAAGAGTCTAATACACGAATGTCCGAAAATAAGCAACTAGGTAAAAGCGTGTCAGCTCGGTTTAGTCGGACACTTAAAAAAATAATACCGGTGAGGGAACCGCGAACTGCACCGACAGCGTTCGTGCCGTTCGCTGATCGTGTTTGTATATAGGCTTACTATTATTTTCTAATATGATTCTACTTTATAATATTCTCCTATTTGTTCAAAAAAAATTTCTGGGTTTTGGTCAAACCTTTTGATCTCATAGCCGCTACCCCCTAGGCCGCAAAACAGAAGTATCCTAAAACAAAATATTGTTACTTTTGTAACTAACTATCTACATGCGGTAGAACTTTGAGCGACTTCTTTACAATTGTTTGTCTACGCGGTTTTAAATCGCTTATCACACCTTCTTGGACCTGCATCTGAGCTGTTTTGCGACATCTTTTGTTCTACATTCCGGGACGCGGTTCCTCGCGATGGCAGTGCCTTGTCGACCGCTGTCCGTTGTACTTGTCACTTTCCCTTTTTTTTTTTGGAAAAAAAAACAAGTATGTCGGGAGTGGTGAAAGCCGGTGCACCTGTTACGTCCGAGTGTTCAAGGTCACGGTTCGACGAAACCGTTTAAACTTGTCGAACGTACGTTCTCCCTTTATGGTCAGCCGTACTGGCTTTACCGGGGCGGAGAATGAGGATTTTGGTCGGGAAGATAACTGGACTGATTATTACCGATTGGTACTTTATTCCTGACTGTTACTGATTATGGTTACCGACAGTTACCGACTG
>NW_018022110.1:20997-27353 GCF_002006095.1 Pseudomyrmex gracilis
AAAAGTAAACTGAATATGAAAAGAAAAAGAAAACTCGATATAATAGGTACTTAAACATCTAAGTCCACGGATGTGACACACCGCGTCCGTGCGAGCCTCCATGCGGGCTACGCGGGGCGTCTTCCTGTGTCCCGTCCGTTTCTGGGAGGTTTCTAACACCCCGGACCCCCGAGGGTTCGCCGCCGCCGACGGACGACGAGGTCACCATCGTCTGTGTACGACCTCCGCCGCCTGTTTCACCTGACCCGACGGACGACGAGGTCGTCGTCCTGTGCGTGCGACCGCCGCCGCCCGCTTCTTCGGACCTGAGCGTCTCCCCCCCTCTGTACTCGAGCCCATTCCGGGGTTTCCTCGGCCCCCGTGAACTCGAGTCGGCCGACGAGAGTGACGGGGACGACGTGTTAATATTAGAGCCCCCGCCCCGCACCACGCCGCCCGTCATCACCGACTCCGAGTAGCGGTAAGTCACTTAATTTTCAATAAACGCTTTTAGCCGATTTGCATGCACGCTCTGGGAGCGACGCACTTAGACACCGTTCAATTAGACACGTTGCAATTAGACACGTAGCAAATAGACACAGAATTTTAGACACGGTTCAATTAGACACGGTGCATTTGGACACGCAAAACAATGCGCACCGTCCATTTAAAAACCGTTCAATTGCGCACCGTTCATTTGTACACGGAAAAATGCGCACCGTTCACTTAGACACCGGAATAATGCGCACCGTTTATTTAGACACCGGAATTATGCGCACCGTTTGGTTAGACACCGTAATAATGCGCACCGTTCATTTAGACACCGTTCATTTAGACACCGTTTATTTATACACAAATAGACAATACAAAGTGACAATTTATGATAGTAGTAACACAGGTTAGGGTTAGGTTAGGGGTTTTCGGGGAGAGGGTGCAGGGGGAGGGGCTCCGCTCCTCTCCCGCCCACACGTGTACAATAATGTGTACTGCAAACAAAATTCTTACTTCTCAAATGTCTGCGTTAAGAAGTTTTTTTGTGTCCAAATAAACGGTGTCTAAATGAACGGTGCGCATTATTACGGTGTCTAACTGAACAGTGCGCATTATTACGGTGTCTAACTGAACGGTGCGCATTATTACGGTGCACAGTGGTCTGGAAAGAGGTAATTGGTGGCCAAAAGGTCAAATTTTCAACTTTTTTATCTGAACATAGTTTGTTATCTTATCAAATGAGGAGCCTTTAAAACTTCGAAATCTAACGTATCAAGTGTTTCAAATAATTTTATAATCAGAGATAGCGTTTGAAAGATAAAATTATAAAATTACGATTACAAGTAAATATTTTAATTGTTTGTCACACAGTATCAAAATGCAAGTTAGTACTATATTTTTATACATGTGAGCATATATATTTTAGTTATTTAATTGTAATATAAGCGTATTTCAATCAATATATAAAGAAAATAAAATTAAGTACTATGTAAACTTTAAAAAAAGTTTTAAAAAAATGCTCAAAAATGCTTGCCCTCCGATTTGTTTTATATGAAAGCATGAGCCATCAATATATACATATGTAAATTTTAGATGCTACCTTCTGCTACTTTTAACTCTGTGGATTATAACAAGTAAACGCTCGAAGTAAATAGTGCCACATGCACAGCCGCAATCGTTTCAATAGCGGCCAAGGAACCGACCGCGAGGATTCCATTTCTCGAATCTTATCTATTGTGTTAATTTTTATAAACACTAGATATGAAGATGTCTTGAGGCAAATTTTACTATTCATATATTAATTCTTACTGAAATTATTATCATAAAAAAAAGCTGAAGCTTCTTTATTTTCAACTATCTGTTTTGCTCGAGACCTGTCTTATCATTGTTTGTGTTATTCATAACAAGCGGATTTGAATTTACTGAAGGCCGATCAGACTTCATTGTCAGTCTAGATTGCGGAAAGCATTCATTCGGCTTTAGAGCGTATATAGTTCATCATAGTTCTATAGTTTATTATAATTATTTCAACTATCGTATTTAATTATGGAAAGATTTCCAAGTATGTATATTTCATTTTTTTCTAGAATTCGACGATGCCATTCATAAAAAGTGAACAATTTTTATTTTTGATTTATATATATATTTTGTTTAGATAAATATTATTTCAAAAACGACGACTTCTTCAAAATATGGTACAATGAAAGTGACTTAAATAAGAAAATAATAGCTGTTTCCAACTTTGTTTGTGACATGATGGAAGAAACTGATACTTCCAAGGAATACATAAAAGCAGTTAAAGAAACAGTTCGTAAGTTCTGCTGGAAATTATCTAAAAAATGGAAAAAATGTCATAGTGTTGTAACAAAATTTAAATCAAGACATCAAGAATGGTTGGAGGAATATTGTGTCGTTGAAAAATATACAAACAAGAACCCTGAAGCTTCAACATCTGTGGGACGTCCTCGTCTATCATATGAGAAAAAATCACCGCGATCGAAGAGAAGAGAAGCATCAGAACTTGCGGATGAAATGAAACAAGAGATGACTTTAATAGTGCATGCAACAAGTATAGCAGCAAGGAAAAAAGGTAACACAGATTTAACTGCTATTTTAAAGGCAACGACAAAAAGTCCTGAACGGGCGAAAAAAATTAAAACATCAGTTTTTGGCGATAAAAAAAAGCAGATACCATTTACTGTTGGTGAAGCATTAGCTTTCTTTTATGATACAAATTTCAGTAAGAAGCAATATATGAATATTAGATTAGAAAATAAGAAAAGAAATTGTGATATATATCCTATTTATGATGCTATTGTTGAGGCAAAAAAAATTTGCAGACCGCTAGGAATCATTGTAACAGAATTATTTGCTGAAGTGCCTTTGCAAAATCTATTAGATCATACAGTAAAACAAATTATATTGTTACAAACAGATGTGATTGATAATATAATTGAAAAAACGAATGAAGACATTATTCAGACTGAAATTATTTGTAGTTATGGCTTTGATGGCAGTTGCGGTCAGTCAATATATAAACAGAGATTTGAAAGTTCCACGAATTTATCTGGTCTCGATAGCACTCTGTTTGCAACTACATTAATTCCATTGCAATTTGCGACACATAATAAAATAATTTTATGGTACAACAATACACCGCACTCTGTCAGATTTTGCAGACCTTTAAAATTACAATACACAAAAGAAACTGCAGAAAAAATTCTAGAAGAAAAAGAAAATCTAGACTATCAAATTAGTAATTTAACATGCCTGGATGTACCGTATAAAACCAAAATTTTAAAAATTAAATTTAAATTAATGTTGACACTCATAAATGGCAAAGTATTAAATATATTAACAGAAACAAAATCATCGCAATGTTGTCCTATTTGTGTATTGTCCTTGTTATGTTCACCAGAAGCAACAACATTAACGAAAGAATCGACATTTAAAGAAAGAACAACTGACAAAAAAGACTTTGATGTCAAAGAAGACTTTGATGACAAAGAAGACTTCGATGAAAATGATGAAGAAATATTACCAATAATTAGTGACTTAGATAACTTTGAATTAGATTTGGAAGAAATTGACTAATTTTTAAATTTTTTATTATTTTATCTTTTATTTATTTTCCTATTTTATCTTTTTTTACTATTTTATCTTTTATTTATTTTCTTATTTTATCTTTTTTTACTATTTTATCTTTTATATAAATATAATACAAGTAGTGTTCAGATCGAGTTCCTCTTTTCCCCCCATTTATATAAAATAATTTTAAACATTATATCAAACGCGTACATATGTACAACAGATTTTCGACACAAAAAGAGATTTTTGTTTAAATTAATTGAAATAAATGTTTTTAATTTTAATCAGATGTATTTGATGCTTTCGCGACTCGACAAACATCTTAGAATGCTTTTAATTTGAATTAAAATTTTTTTTGTGCAAATTACTTCTCTTTTTAGACATAAATAGTCCAATTATATCATTAGAAATTAAGTTCTACTGAAAAACATGGATATACAAATGCTTTTAATTTCGGCCACAAATTACCGCTTTCCAGACCACTGTGCGATTCCGCGTGAAGTCCGGGTACGCCAGCAGTGGTGCTTCGCTTAACTGATTTTTTAACATGTTGAATGCTAACTGCTGTTCATGTCCCCACTTGTATTCTGTTCCCTTTTTTAACAGCTGTGTCAGAGGTTTTGCGATCTTTGAGAAATTACCAATAAACTACAAAGGTGTTTTTCGGGTTTCTTTCTGCTTTTCAATACCGAAGAGGGCTCAAGTAAGAGCCGAAACGTCTATTATTATATATCCTATAACTCTATGTTATATATTTAATAAAAATTCCAAGATCTATTGTTTTTGCTCGAAACAGACCTGTATTTTAATAATTTACTGATTGTTAATTTTACGAGCGTTTCTAACTCTATCTGCAGCTGCGTAGTGCTTCGTTTCGCAGAATAGGTAGCTTCTACTTCCACCTTTAACTGACTAAAATCGCGGATATCCTTTGTCTCAAAGTCAATCAGCCTGTCCTCTCAATTTGGTTCGCAATACAGCTTGTAATAGCGCGGATTCTTCAGCAGGATTGATCATCCCTTCTGCGTACTCGCACGCATTTAAAAATTCTCGGATATGCTCGGGTGATTTCCCGGTAAACGTCGGTATCATCCCGATTACATTTTTTAACTTTAAACCTCCGCCAGTCTGCACCACGCGGTTTCTTACATCGTCAGCTGTTCGTCCGTATGTCACGTCTAACTGCTCGCTTGGTCGCGCAAACGTGTGTCGCGCGCGCGTCATATCGTGTTCCGGAAGTGCGTTCAACTCTCGTGTCTGTTGCACCTCGTCGATATGTCTCGCCACCGTGTCCAATCGCGTGTTCATTAGCTCGATTGCTCGTATTAGCTGTTGTAGTGTCACGTCCGCGGAGCCGAGATTCTGGCCGCTTGTTCCTGTGTCCCCGCGTCCCGCGGTTCTTCCCGTGTCTAGCTCGCGACGCATTCTGTTGATCTCCCGCTCAACGTCCTCGCGAGCCCTAACTATGACCTGCTCGTCATCTATTTGCTCTATCTCGTTGGAATTCATCGCGGTTTCGCGAAACAATCTACTTTCGTACGAAATTAACGAGGATCTACTGTTTTGAGTACCGCTGCTCGGGGTTCCACCGTTTTCAACTCCCTCGCGATTCGTTGTGTCACATCCGTGGACTTAGATGTTTAAGTACTTATTATATCGAGGTTTCTTTTTCTTTTCTTATTCAGTTTACTTTCTTTTACAGTAGTCAGTAAATTACCAGCCTTGAAAATACCATGGTCGGTAAAGTACCATGGTCGGTAAAAGACCACGGTCGGTAATGCACCATGGTCGGTAATATATCATGGTTGGTAATATACCGTTGTCATAACAAAGTATTGTTATTAAAACAGGGTGTAATAGCGCATTAATTAAGGAATCAATACCGATTATTATGTATGTATTATTGTTATATATAATTCATTATACCAATGTTTGCGCATAGAAAACATTGCTGCAGATTTATAGCGATGTAATATATTAGCTAGTTACAATATTCTACTAATAATTCTTTTTATATTAATATTTTTTAGTAATAATTTGTTAGTAGTTTCTTCTAATTCTCTTACTGTTTTTGAATGCTTTTTTCTCACGACAAAACTTGCGCGTAAGGACCACGGGCGCTGGCCTGAGCGAGCGAACAAAGATAAGGCACGCGCGGAGATAAGGCACGCCTCGCGACCGCGGGAACCGAGCGAGCGCTGGACCGTTGACCGCGTGGGACCGTTGAACGACGGACCCGTGGGACAGTGCTGCATCAGCACCTTCTGTAGAGTATATAAGCGGCCGGAGCGACCGGCACAGGCAGAATCATTCGAGCATTCAGAGTAGAGTCATTCGGAGTCAGTCAGTTCAGAGCGTTCAGTTCAGTTCAATCAGTCAGTACAAACTTAGAATATTTTCAGTCAGTACGAACTTAGAATATTTTCGTCACATTCGGACTTAGGAATAGCCTATCGTGGCAAGACTTTTGTAATAGAATTAAGCTTCCTTAATTTACAAACAAGTATTCTTTTTTTATATAAATATATATATATATATATCTATAACTTGTCGTTCTGTTTCCTATTTTCAACGGAATTGTTACATTGTTAGTTAATTTCTGGCTTCTCACGCGTCAGTCCTGTCCTAAAAGACAAGAGAGGTGCGTCACGAACGCACGCTTGTCGTTTCCTTCTGTTCCAAAGACGAGAGAGGTGCGTCACAAGCGCACGCTTGTCGTTTCCTTCTGTTCCGAAGACGAGAGAGGTGCGTCACGAGCGCACGCTTGTCGTTTCCTTCTGTTCCGAAGACGAGAGAGG
>NW_018022111.1:0-1175 GCF_002006095.1 Pseudomyrmex gracilis
TATATATATATATGCAATATTATTATTCATGCAATATTACTTAATGATTGCAGTAACACTTCATTATTGCATATTCGTTATATTGCAATATTGCTATCATGTTTTGTTTATATTTTCGGTTTTCCGGCATTCTTGTCACAACAGTGAGAGAAACAACACGTTATATTTTAATTTGTTTTTCATGTCAATAATATGTACGTTTGTTGACGTACATCTAGCGAGTCAAATGTCGTTTCTTATTTAATCGTGTGAGTAATTTGCGTTTATATTCGATGTATTCCTTTGATTTGTATTATTGATTGTATTCTGTTATTATTACACAGAGGTTTTTTGTATTTTATTTCTAAAGATGATCCCACCCGGGGATCGAAACGTAAAGTTTTTGAATAAAAATAATTTACAAACAATTTTACACGCCGTCAACTGTGTTTAGGCTCACATTGGCCAATCTATTTTCCTAAAATATGTAATATATGTTCCAGAACTGAATATGAATTGAATTTCAGTAAGTGCTATAACAAATCNAAAAGGGAAAGTAATTTTCACTGAGAACGAAGTATTAGTCCAACATCAAAATAAAATTGTACTTCAAGGAACAAAAGGAAAAACGGCTTGTATGAAATAGACATTCAACCACAAAACTCAGTCAAAACGTGTTTAGTAANTAACCAAACAAACAAAGTAAAGTTATGGCACCGGAGATTGGCTCATCTGGGATTAGACAACATGCAAAAACTAATTAAGCTGTCAACAGGCGTGGACTTGAGTTTGTCAGAAATAAATGAAACGGATAAATTTTGTAAAACATGTTTTAAATCAAAACACACAAGAATGGCCTTTACGGAAGAACGNACAAGAACAAGGCGTCCGCTTCAGTGATGAAAGATCGAGCCCGAAAACCGCCGTCACCGACAACGATTCTTGCTTGTGTGCGTGCCCCCACCGCTTTGATGTTCTTGTTGTTCTATGCTCGATCTTGCAACTCTGGTCCGCTTGAGATTATACAAACGAATCTCTGTGGATCTATAGATTGTTGTTGAATTGCAGCAACGTTCAAATGTCCGCTTTTAGGAAGATTGCAACAAAACATGATAGCAATATTGCAATATAACGAATATGCAATAATGAAGTGTTACTGCAATCATTAAGTAATATTGCATGAATAATAATATTGC
>NW_018022111.1:7231-12073 GCF_002006095.1 Pseudomyrmex gracilis
AGAGGTCGAATAAAACTGAGTCAAAAACATATCAAAAAAGAGGAGAGAAAGAATAGAGACGTACGCAGAGTCAAGTAATTCTGTATCTTTCATCAAATTAATGCTGGTTTTTTGTATTTTTATATGCATTTCTGAGATTAGTCTTCTATGATAAAATTGTTCAGAATCAAGAATCTCTACATCGTTCCATGCAAAATCGTGACCAAAGTCACTCTGATGTTCAGAGATTCTTGTACGTAGTTGCCTACTGGATTGACCGACATAAGAAGCATCACACAAAGAAAATTTATCCTATATATAATGTTACTAATGCAATTACGGTCAGGTTTATTCTCTTTAATATATTTATTTAGAGTGTTAAAAGTCCTGTAGGCAACTTTGAAACTCAAATTATTTAAAAATCTCGAGATGTTACTAGTGTTACGTTCTGGACTCCACGGGCTCTTTCATTTTGCAACGGAATATAATTATTAAGTCTAACGATAATTCTAAGAAATAATCCTTGTAACGAATTCCTGGAAAGAGAAACGAGAGCCAACCGAGATAAGATAGACAAGTCCGAACTGGGTGTCATATTATAAACAAACCTAGCCGGACGTCATATTATAAACAAAATCTAACCTGTATCGATGAGCAAAGGTTATCGCCCCTCAGAAGGGAATGTGATGAACAAAGATTCTCTGTACGCAAGCTACGCGCTCGGAAATTTTGGGCATGATACAGCGGCTCTCGCNACTCTGGAAAAGAAATCGAAAATCAAGGGGCTAGAGTTGCGACTCGCAGACATAAACAAGATAGGGCACGTACCGATAAGCGAGATCTAAACAAACGATGATCCTATCAATCCGGAGAATCGAACAAAAGGGAAAAAGGTCTTTGCCCCGGCGGTCAACGAACGAGAAGTCGAAATTTCGATAAAAGATGATAGAGAAGGGGAAATCAACCTGCATGTATAAAAGCCCTGGATGCTCGATCAAGCATTCATTAATCAGTACGCAGTTTTCCAACACAGTTCGATCTTCAGAGAGTAGCTTCTCGCGATAGAGTCAGTGATTAACAATCAATCGGTCAGTCAGTTTGAATCAAAGAAATTTCGCAAACTTCTCATTTGTCGAACCTGCTGAGGATGCCGCCGACTCCCCAGCGTGAATCCAAGCAAAACAACTACGACCAATCACCGAGCAATCTTGCCAATTTCCAGCATCGCTATCACCAAAATATATCACCGAGTACATTGTAAGTCTCACTAATACAAACTCATACACCTTTTGCATTTCGATATGAGCAGCAGTCAAGATCATCAATTCTTACAACCAATTCTAATTCTCAATACACAACGTAATGTAATGATTCCGAGTACCGTAATAACGATTGTAAACATTTATCCGATCAATTATTCAATAATAGTTATCTACTCTTAATTGATTATCTCGATTTGCTACTCATAGTCAAATGAACAGCGCCTATGTTAAAGTAGAATCTTTCGAACAATAGACCCTCTCATTTTACGATCTCTTGCGGAAACGGATCCGACCGACGACCCGTAACTAACTAGTGTCAGTGTATTTGACAAGAAATGATTTCTGNTAAACACGCTCCGGACTCGAGATTCTCTATTAATCCAGTTCAATAATCTTGATCTCACTCCAGTTAAACATTCCGCCGATTGTAACAATTATAAAGAAATGCTATCGGTAAGATACATTATCGAACCCGAACCGTCTGTACGTGTCAATTTAACGCAAGTTTATACGAAACCTACTCATGTCTTTTCGTCGATTTTTATTATAATATTAACAATCCTATTTGAATAAACCATTATGCTAATATTTTTATAACAAAATCCGGCTTTAATTAATTTAACTCTTATGGACCTCGTCTAACTAACAATCTACTAGTAAATCACACTCATTAAACAACCCGTTCATTCCTCGTTAATTCGCGTGGTTCCGTCCTTGGTAATTGAGACTTGCGTCTTAGACCTAAAAGGGAACCGACAAGTGAGAATACGTTAGACAGAGAAAAATCGGGTAACCCCGTTGGCCTGTTTGCGTTGCCGAACTGTCTCGCTCAACCCGCGCATTCCTGACTTCCTTATCTGTGTCAGTGTGCCGGGATAGACTTCACGTTCGCTTGAATGTGTCAGTGCGTCTGTTACGTACTACCACTAATGCCCGACCGTAACCATAGGCTCAGGACGTAACACTAGTGACTTCAGGTAAAAAGGATAAAGAAAAGTAATTGAATGTAATCTCTCTTTCTTCTTCACAAACCTTATTTAAGTCATTCTCGCTGTTCATCATTATCAATTTATTGTTAAATAAATAATGAAGTTTCTTAGTAAATATCTTAAATATCAGATCCAGAGGGTAATCGTTAGCTATTAACATTTGCATTACTCCAATTAAGTTATCTTTATGATAAGACGGGTGGGCGAGTAAAATTGCTCTGTCAACCACGCTTGAAGCAATAGCCAACTTTTGTTTAAATGAATGGTGCGAGGAAAAGTTAAGGTAACGTCTCGAGAATGTAGACTTATGATACCAATTAAATCTGAGTTTGTCATCGACAATCGTGATTGAAGTATCTAGAAAATTAATTGATCTATTCTCTTCAAATTCAATTGTAAACTTTGATCGTGGGTGGTATGAGTTGAAATATTGTAAAATTAGATCAATCTTCTCCTTCGGAGCCGACAAGAGAATGTCGTCAACATATCTATAATAAATAGGTAGTGTTATGTCTAATTTTTTAAATTCTTTTTGACAACAATCCTCAAGATCTTGCAAAACAAGATCCGCCAAATGATCGGTGAAAGAGAAGATCCCATGGGAGTGCTAAATGTTTGTTGGTATATAATCCTATTGAACGTGAAAAAAGTCGAAGACAAAACAAATTCTAATGTGTAGACAAGCTCGTAAAAATTCAAAATATAAAAGGTGAAGGCCGATACGAGCCAAAGACCAGGATGTTTTGGTAAGAATATATTTCTTTATTTAAATAATGTCAAACGTTTCAATCCTGCTTTGGATCTTCTTCAGTGACATCTGTGTTAAATGCGCGAAAAAATTACAATAAATCAAAGTCAATGAACAAATAAGCAAAAAAAATATAATAAATAAATAAACGGGAATACTTGATACAAACAAATGCAGCCGGCGTACGTCCTGAAGTGTCCGGTAATTCAAAATGTGTCAAGAAAAATTAAAATGATGTCAGGTAGATAAAACTAATAAAACACAGACACAAACAGAAACTACATTAAAACGTACGGGCAAAGCACTCGTCATATATACAGGTTTTCTCCACAACATATTACATAGTAAACACGCACAAAACTGAGAAGAATAGAGAAATCAAACACAAGGAAAACCAATCATTTTGACTTATAAAATTCTAAAAAGGAAAAATACGCTTTGTGAGATTGTCCGTATCTGACATCACATTTATGGAATTCTTTTGTAATTTTATGTGGATCATCTCCGATACGAGTCTCCTAAAAAAATTTGGTTCGATATCTAGAATTTGCGCATCTTTCTAATCAAACTTATGACCCGTGTCAATCTGGTGTTGAGTAACCACGGAAACATTCTCAACATTGCGTTTTAATTGGTTTTTATGTTCGCTTATCCTTGTCTTAAGCCTTCTCAGCGTTTGACCAACATAAGAAACGTCGCAACTGCCGCATGATAATTTATAAATTACTTTCTTCTGTTGGTCATGTTCTAGAGGATCTTTGTGTGTGTGTATGTGAGAGAGAGAGAGAGAGAGATAGCTCTTATATATCTATTTAATTTATTAAGACTACGGAGTACTAACAAAGTTTCCTCTTTTTTGTGATTTTTCTAAAGTTTAGAAATAGATTGAGAGATATTATTTATAAATAGAACCACAAAAAAATTTTTTATTGGAAATTCAAAGATCATTGGCATATCATCTTTTGCTGCATTAAGCTTAGTATTTACCAAGAATTTAATGCGATTATTAGGCACTTTAAAAATAAAATTCAATGGATAATTATTTAAGATAAGTATGTTAATCATAAAACGTAAATTTTTTTCCTAGAACGTAGGATGTGAAAGCAACAAGACTCTATCTGGCATACCAATGATTATTCCTATTTTTTGAGATAATGGATGAGAGGAATAAAAATTCAAATACCTTCCGGAATACGTACGTTTGTAGAACCAATCACAAACAATCTCATTATTGTTAATAATTATTAGNTTTATATCTAAAATACTTAAAGAAAAATCAACCTGTATCTCACTAGTAAATTTTAATCTTTCATCGTAATTATTCAAAATGTTAAGTAAATCGTTGAGTTCATTTAATAGAGCGGTCAAAATTATGTCATCGACAAATTCTAATGCTCGAATGAAAGGTTCGAGGGGTATCCTAGTGTGATCTTTGATGTGACCCATCTCCTCATTCCATCTAAAGCCAAATCTAACGGTATGTTGGTAAAAAGCGAGACGACATCGAGTGATAATAGAACATCAGATTTACCGACACGCAAGCCCGGCAAACCTCCGACTAATTCAAAGCTCTTATTGACAAAGCTATGTGCCTTTGGTAAAATGATGATTTGATAAACTCTTAAAAATGTAAAAATGTAAAATGTTGTGTAGAAAGGATGCAAATCTGTAAAGAGTAGTATTAACACAGAAAACAATGATTCTAATAGAAACGTCCGGCTTGTGAATCTTCGAAAGTCTGGAATAAGCTCTGGATAAAGGTTTGTTATTACATAATAAAGAGAATAATATTCTTTCACATTAATGTAATTCGCACGCCAAGCCTTTAAGCACTCATTTAGTTTATTCTCAATGCTCCTTGCCG
>NW_018022111.1:13830-15084 GCF_002006095.1 Pseudomyrmex gracilis
AACATATGTCAAGCTCATTGAAATCGGAGGGGGGTGACCTTTTCTATATATTTACCAATAAGATGATTATTTTTCTTTATAATTTTTTCACTCAACCCATTTTTTATTTAATTCTATTAAAAAATACCGTTGGTTTGTTTTCTTTCCTTGCACTGGCTGCTACTTTACAGGTTATTGTCAGGAACTAAAACAAATCTCGTATATCACTTGGCACTTGCTCTAGCACATGCGCAGAAAGAAAAACAGTACATGAGCAGGACAGAAGTATATCTTCTGTCTCTCAGATCTTGCTCACAGCTCGTCGCTGCTATTCCCACTCCATGTCTATAAGCTCTATGAGCGCCAATAGAACGCCTTTTCTCGTATAGAGGATTAATTATGAGACCTCACAGAAGAAAAATGGGAGATTCTCTCTTTGAAAAACTTGTTCTTTTAAAAGCATCACGTTTTATTTCTAAAGAGCAAAATGTCATTTTAAAAGAATAACTAAATGTCTGAAAACAATGAATTTTTAAATATAAGAAATAGTAATAAGAAATATGTATTAATAATAAAAATAAAAAATTTTAATATAAATAAATATAAAATATAAATATTAAAAAATCCATTTTTCTTTGTGTGTGTGTGTGTGTGTGTGTGTGTGTGTGAAAAGCATTTAAAAAATGCCTATTTTCCATTTCCTATTTTAAATAGGTATCTAAAACCATTTTGCATTTTGCATTTTTAAATGAAAAAGTTTTACTTATTTTGCATTTTCTATTCCAAATAGCTTTGGATACCTATTTTGCACATCTCTGCTCAAAATGCAAGAATCTGTCACAAAGATTCTTAAAATTCAGTCTCACACAGAACCGCACACACATACACAAAACGCGAGCGTTACGCAAGCCCCGCTAGTAATCCCACACGCGTTCAAGTCAGACATATTCAGCGCGTTCATATATTGGCATTTGCATATGTATATTGTGAATAAATAATTTTTAATATTTTGTTTTTATTTTTATTATTTTTAATATTTTGTATTATGCTATGCTAACGCTTCTATTCAGTGTCTATTAAACTGTTATTAGAAATACGTTATTACGTCTAGAACGGACAAATGCTGTGAGAAAATTATTGGACAGCTATATCTTTAATGACAAATTTAAAAATGTAACTGAAGTGCGTAGATTGACAAATGAGAAATTTTCAAACTTCGTTCAACAAGATGCTAAGGAATTTCTTATACGGCTTAGTGATAACATACAAAGTGTA
>NW_018022111.1:15144-21036 GCF_002006095.1 Pseudomyrmex gracilis
ATTAAGTTTTTCATGTTGAAATATTATCGAAAAAGTATATGTAAAAGTATATGTAATACTTGTAATATTGTATCAATAGTTTCAAAAAATAATGTAACAGTAACAAGTCTGCCGACTCTATAAAAAGGAGATTTGCGATTTGTCTCGACGCAAGAAGTCGATGTACACTTTTTGCCGTCGGGAAACTTTTTTTGAGCAACTCATCTTTTGAGTGATACACTGAAGCTTCTAACGAGTAACAGTTTCTGTTGTGTCTCCCTGCCTTCTTCTTACAGTTGTGTTTCCTGTTCTTATTTCTTTTTTCGAAGACTGACCGGCGGGCAAAGTTTAGAGTAATGTCAAAGGAAAAATGAAGAATTAGCTCTATCTTTTAATATTAAAAATAAATTCATAGATCTTCACACTTGTTGCTATTGAAATGAGAAACTATTGAAATGAGAAACTATCTTGAAAAATTCGAAAAGTACTCAAAACTACTAGTAACGTCATTTATCATTTATTATTTATTATTTATCATTCATCATTTCTAGTAACACAAAATCATTCGCCGTCACTTACAAAAATAAAAGCAATTTACTGACGAGTATACAATACGTAAAGATTCATAATTTTTTGCGTTGTTCAATCTTAAGAGCTAACCCGATGTCATGTTGTTGCGCAAGACAAGCGAGAAAAATGAAAAAAACAAGGGACACGTGCGACGAAGCATAAAGCGCGTCTTAGATGGATGCATATCAAGAGTCAGTCGACGATTAGAGGCAATCAGAAAAAAAACATGACGGATTTTGCGACGCGTCGTGTGCGATTGTGTTACATTACATAAAATAAAGTCAAAGCCATTTTATCTCTAATATATAGGGTCCAGCCAAATAATATGTGTAATAATATGTAAATGGATATGACGTAATTCTTTCTAAAAAAACTAACTATAAAAAAACCAATAGAAGAAAGGTTTTTTTGTCTGTGACTTAATTTTCGAGAACACCAAGTTTGAAAATCAAGGTATCCAAGTTAAATCAAGTTAGAATTATAATTTTATAATAGAAGTATAATTTTTATTGATAATAATTTACAACAGTATTGAGTACTTATTATGTTAGACTTACGCATATGTCCAGTAAACACAGTTTAGTTCACTATTTGAGATGCAGCTGCGCCAAGTTTTTTGCATTACATATTTTTTAATTTTTATTTTTTGTTTTTATTTTTTTTTTTGGAAAACAAGCAGTAATACAATAAAAATTAGATAGAAAATAGACCTTCCTGACTTTGGACTGCAGATGGTGGCAGTATAATAAATAAACTTAGTGTGGAATGAAGTGATTTATTGTGGAACGTTTCGACCGTCGATTACGGTCATCCTCAACCACGCTGAATAAAATAACAAAGTTAAAGAAAATTACAGAATCAAGATTACAAAATATTATACAGTAGATCAAGTCGCATACACACCTTTACAAATAAGTTAATATACGTCACTGAACGTCGAAAACAAGAGAGACATCAAGACAGCAAAACAAATTGTTGATAGTCAATTTGTCCTTGCATCGTATCTTTAATAAAATAATACATCGAGAACATTAGACAAATAGAGAATAAAAGATAATTAAAAGAGATCAAATTGAGTTCAACAAACATTTTAGTCAAAAAAGTCAAAAGTATTAGTCAAAAAATAAATAAAATACAATAAAATGGAATAATAATCGAATAAATTTAAGGTCAAAAGGTAAAATAAATAACAATCAGTAAAAGATTCGTAGTAATTAAGCAAGTGAGTCAATGATAATAAAATTGAAATACTCACTATCAAATTGATAAATTAAATAATTGTCGTTGAAATCTCTCGTACATCCGACACACAGTAACGACACAAATATCTCGGCGCAAACATCTCGTGTAAAGAACAAAATACAAATGCGAGAAAAACAAGATAGAAAAGCCGAGATAATAATAGATAAGCATGAGAAGGAAGAGAGAGCGCAGACGCAAAATCAACTGCTCAATTTCGAAATTAAAGAAGAATAAATCGGGTCGAGCAATTCAGTATCTTTTATTAAATTTATGCTATGTTTCTGCAACTTTATGTGCAGCATCTCAGATATAAGTCTCTTATGGTAATACTGTTCTTTGTCAAGTATCTGAGCTTTACTTCAATCGAAATCATGTCCAAGATCAGTCCGATGCCTGCTGACCACCGATTGTCGTTTGTAGTTCTGGCGGAAGTTACGTTGATGCTCAGTAAGTCTAGTACGTAGCTGTCTACTCGTTTGGCCAACATAAGATGCATCGCATGAAGAGCAGTTGATTTTGTAGATAATGTTACTGTTCAATTTACGGTCGAGTGAATCTTTATGAACCTTGATGTATTTACTTAAAGTATTGAAATTTCTGTGAGAAACACGGAAATTCATTGTATTCAGAGTTCTAGAAATAATATCAGTAACACTAGGCAAAAATGGCACAGTGAAAAAACTCTCTCCACCACTCAAGAGATTCACACTCGATGTAGGCTCGTCACTTGACAAGTTTAATTTGTTTTTAAATAGGAAATGAAGTTTCTTTTGGACTACCTTAAAAAACAGATCTAGGGGATAATCATTGGCAAGGATTAAATGCATAGCTTTAATNAAATTATTTTTATGGAAGTCAGGATGAGAAAGCAATATGGCTCTGTCAATAATACTGTACATAACTCCAAGTTTTTGATTAAAAGGGTGTTGAGAATTAAAATTGAGATAACGGCCCGAGAAAGTAGGTGTATGATACCAGTCAAGTAATAAAATGTCGTCTACAATCGAAATATCAAGAAAATTGATTTTTCTATCTTTCTCCAACTCAATAGTGAACCTGAGTCTAGGATGGTAGGAATTGAATTTTTGAAAAATAAGATCAACTTTATCTCTGGGAGCTGCCATAAGAACATCGTCTACATAACGATAATAAAATGGAAGCTCCAAATTCAAACTATTGAAGCAACTCTCCTCAAGGTCTTGTAGAACAAGATCTGCTATGATTGGAGAAAGAGGAGAACCCATGGGGGTTCCAAAAGTCTGTTGGTAAATGGTATCATTAAACGTAAAATAGGTCGAAGAAAGCACGAGCTCAAGGCCTTTGATAAAAGATTCCAAAGGAATGCTGGTGTGTTCATTAATAAAATTCCATCTTTTTCTCACCGCTTCAAAAGCCAAATCAAGTGGAATGTTAGTAAATAACGAGACTACATCGAGCGAGAACAATACATCACATCCACCAATACGAGAACATGACAGACCTTCGAATAAATCAAAGCTGTTAAGTACAAAGCTACGAGGTTTTGGTAGATTCTTAAGCAAAATGCCATGCAAAAAAGAGGCAAAATTAAACAGAGTGGTGTTTGTATAAGAAACTATTATTTTATATGGAGTGTTAGGCTTATGTATTTTCGGAAGTCCGTAAGCCCGCGAGAGTGGCTTGTCGTTACAAATTAAAAAATAGTACTGATTAGCGTTAATATAATTTGCATTCTTCCAGGCTTTGAGACACTCATTTAAATTATTTTCAACACGTTTAGACGGGTTCTTAATATTAGACTTGATATAAGTATCATTGTCACTCAAAATGAGTTCCATTCCAGTGACATAATCAACTCTGTTAACAGCCACAGTAACATTGCCCTTATCGGCTGTAGTGAATAAAATGTTCGGGTGGTCTTTGATAAAATTATTAGTGACCCTTGCACTATCAATGATATTTCTCTCGTGGTTATTTAAGCGAGGATGTTCATGTAGAAAATGTTCAAGTGACGAAGAAAACAAAGAGCGTACTCTTGATTTCGACGTCGGATCTAACAGTCTGATGTTGTTCTCAACGTCTTTTATGGTCTCTAAAACCGAACGACTCTTTTGACACTGAGAGGGCAAAGCAAACTTCTCGCCCAAGGAGAGGAGATTACGGACGGTGTCAGGGATGTCAACAGAAGTGAGAATAATAAACCACTTTTCCTTTTGTTTGTATAATTCATCAAAGTTCAGATTATTAAGAACAATCGTGATCTTATTAACGCGTGACTTGTCAACGAGATTAGGTTTATTAAAAGAAAAGCAATATTGAGAGCGGCCGTCAACAGCAATGTCACCGTTAGATGGGCGAGTCACAAAATATGAGACGCTAATTAAGGAATTACGGTTATCAATTGAAACTCTTTTTAACAACCAAGAGACTTTTTTATCCATTTTTAAATATTCACAATGTTTTAATTTACAAAAGGAAGTTTTCTGAGTGTCAAAAAACCTGTTCCAAATATAAGTTGGTAAGTTCGCAGAAAGATAATAAGACACACAAAGAAGTCTGCGGTGAAGTAATTTTGCGTCTGCGCTTTCTCTTCCTTCTCATGCTTATCTATTATTATCTCGGCCTCTCTATCTTGTTTTTCTCGCATTTGTATTTTGTTCTTTACACGAGATGTTTGTGCCGAGATATTTGTGTCGTTACTGTGTGTCGGATGTACGAGAGATTTCAACGACAATTATTTAATTTATCAATTTGATAGTGAGTATTTCAATTTTATTATNATTGACTCANTTGCTTAATTACTACNAATCTTTTACTGATTGTTATTTATTTTACCTTTTGACCTTAAATTTATTCGATTATTATTCCATTTTATTGTATTTTATTTATTTTTTGACTAATACTTTTGACTTTTTTGACTAAAATGTTTGTTGAACTCAATTTAATCTCTTTTAATTATCTTTTATTCTCTATTTGTCTAATGTTCTCGATGTATTATTTTATTAAAGATACGATGCAAGGACAAATTGACTATCAACAATTTGTTTTGCTGTCTTGATGTCTTTCTTGTTTTCGACGTTCAGTGACGTATATTAACTTATTTGTAAAGGTGTGAATGCGACTTGATCTACTGTATAATATTTTGTAATCTTGATTCTGTAATTTTCTTTAACTTTGTTATTTTATTCAGCGTGGCTGAGGATGACCGTAATCGACGGTCGAAACGTTCCACAATAAATCACTTGATTCCACACTAAGTTTATTTATTATTTTGCCACCATCTGCAGTCCAAAGGCAAGAATGTCTATTTTCTATCTATTTATTTTTTTATATAACAATTAATTTATTAATTTAACAAATAAAAGTTTACTTGGTGCTACCTTTTGATATCACTTCTTTTGTAAAACTGGTTTTTTATAAAGAAGAATTTTTTGTAGTATATAAACTAGAAAGTAGTATATACAATACGTGTTGCGCGTGTACTTAGCGCCTTTTTTTACCTTTTTTTGAAAAGGTAAAAAAGGTAAGTTTTTCGAGATATCACACAGTTTGTAGTATGTACGTTGTAGTGATAGTGATATGTATGATCTTGAAATTTATCTTCTTTTCATTATATCTTTTTTTTATTTCTCAACAATAGTAAAAAATTTATTTCTTTTTCTCTAAGAAAAGTATATAAACATTTTTAGCACCTTTAGGTCAGTGGTGTTTTCTAATGCGCATATCATCAATTCTAAACCTGCTAGTTTTTCCTTTCTATACATACTTGTATAATGATTGTTTTCAATACACAGTTTGTTATTAAATATAACATTCATTACTTTATATAGCCACCTACTGACACTTTAGTCGTTGGTACAGTCCGTAAATTAAATTTGTTTGTATTGCTTTATCATCATCTGGTAAAAATAGAAAATGAATGGATAAGTATTTTTTTGTCACTATTAATTCTCTTTTACCTATCATATTTCCTTTACAAGGTTTATATAAATCTTTATATGATTCACACCAACGAGAAAAGGTAACATTTAATAAATCAGTAAGATCATAAATCTTTTTCTCTGAATTAATAACAGGAATTGAGATCAAAATATTATTTGATATAGCTGTATTTGTATACTT
>NW_018022111.1:22307-23820 GCF_002006095.1 Pseudomyrmex gracilis
AAATAAACAAGTATTGAAAACGTATTTAGTTGATTCAGTGTTTTCCTACATAAATATGATTTTTTAATGTTTGAGACTATCTTAAGGTCAACAAATATTATACGGTTAAATGTTTGTTTATTACATTACTGCGTTAGTGAAAATATGCCATCTTATTTGAAATAATGGTAATGATCTTGAAATTTAAAAAAATATGACTTTGAAAAATTTTTCTGTATATCATAATATTTGCCTCCTCAAAACAAACAACTTTTCTCTCTGGTATTTTTTTGTATTATTACTAACAATAAAGATATTCTAAATGTACGAGTTACAGTAAACACCCGTATAACTTTGGACATACATGATAACATACAATCGTACATTACATATTTACATATCTTCCAACACTTTTGCGACTTAGACGTGTTTCTGTTTCACCATATAACACATGAACGTATACACGCATGCAAAAGTAGTTACCATTCTATTACGTGTTTTTTTCTGAGACTAAAACTTAGTGTNACATTATATTTGCAGTAACTACAATAAACCTACAATGTATAAAGATCTACAATACGATATAAAAACCAAAGTGTATTTTTTAGATCTTTATCCTGCACGTCATTGTATGAGATTACTATTCTGTTTTTTCTTCAGAGTGATTGTCACACATATCAAAACGTATATTTGCGCTTACTGTTGAATCGTATCTGTTGCTGTAATATCTGCTTTGATAAGTTTTTACAGTAAAATTACATAACAGGTTTTTATCACACATCGTCACCATCACTACTACAAAGAAACAAAAAAGAAAAAAAGAAAAGGAAGGAGATAACGTTTATAAAGACATGTAAGCTTATTGTGAATATCTGTGTAGTGACAACAGTTCTTCTGTAAATATTAATCTTTTCCAGAATTTGTAAGTTGTATTAATTTATTTGTAAACTTATATTTTATAATTTTATACGTTTTATATATATATATATACTATAACTTATACTTTATAATTTTATAATTTCTATATCTTTATTTGTTGAATTTAACATTCAATCTATAACCTATATATGTACATTTACTGTTTAATACTCAAGCAACTTGAAATAGCTTAATATACAGTAAAACAAATAGCTTAATATACAGTGAAAGGACCCCGCACTTTTCTTATGGAAAATGAGTTTCACTCAAATGGGCGGAATTTTTAGGAAATAATACTTTATGCAATGCTAATCAAAAGTTATCATTGTCACAACTCAATCCTATAAATCATTTTTGGCCTATAAGCGCTCAAAGTTAAAACCAGGCAATATCATGTATTTCAGGTATTTGAGATATAAAAAGATATATATGTACATATATATATAAATATATGCTCTGTGTGTGGAAGGATTTGTACGTTTGTGCGTTTTTATTTTTGCGTAGTTCCGTGTAGTTCCGTACATTTACAAATAAAAATAGTTCTCGGGCGGGGCTGAACCAAACTTGCTTATGTAATTTCTTAAAATCTCTTTAATCTCTTTAATTATTACTAATT
>NW_018022111.1:24660-29337 GCF_002006095.1 Pseudomyrmex gracilis
AGTGTAGATCAATTTGATTTAATGGCACTCACCGACCTCTTTTATTGTATAGATTTTCTTGATCAACTCTTGCTTAAACATTTGGTTGACGCGCTTGTTCAATCATCCTTTCAGTCAACTCAACTATAGCATCTGGCATTGTAATAGGCTCAAAATATTTGTTTACAACAGCACCAGTAATGCAAAGATAGTCGCACATATTTTTAGATGAGAAGTAGGAATGATATCTTAGAAGAATTTAAATATAGATTTCATATGTCCATTGCGCGCTTTCTACTATCCATCTCAATTTGGTCACTATCAGAGAATTATTAGCAGTTTCAGTTGTCAGTTGTCTTTGTCCTCGTTGCAAAAGACCAAGCATTTTGTAATCAATTCCCATTCTCTGAAACATTCACGGCAATCTCGATCAATTACAAAAATATATTTCCTTGCTAAAACCACTCTCGCATAGCATTAGCATCTCGGTTGAATTTGTTAAAAAGAATGCTAGCATCGTTATTGGTAGCATTAGAAAAATAGGATCTTTGAATATCTAAAATATAACCATCTGGCGCTACAAGCTGGAAGGCCTAATCATATGACGTCTCTTATGCGTACTATATGATTGGCGCAATACTTTAAAGCAAGAACTTTTTTCAATGTAGAAATACGTGCAATCGTTAAAAACAACAACACGAGGTGTGAATGGATCGGGATTGAATATTTATTAGAAACTTTATTAGAAAATTCGGTCACGTGCCTTCCAATATATTCATCTCGTGTTAGTGCATTTGAACTTATGTTGCGAAAAACAAATCTTAACATAAGGGATTGTCTGACCAAAGATATTTTGTCACTGGCGTTTTGTCGTGTCGAATAGTTGAATAGTTGCAATTATGAATTTGTCACTAATACCTTGCCGTATTTTGCAAAGAAAAGCTAGAAGATCTTTTTTTGTGATATATTTCAATTGCTGTCCAATTTGAACTGGACCGCAATATGAAAATAAGTCGACAAATTGCTGCTTAGATAGTGAAGAAAATGCTGTAAACTGAAAGTCGTAAAATCACTTTCATCATGAAATCTATTCTGGTTTTGTTGTAAAATCCCATTACGCATTGTCTGCAAAAATAAACCAAGCTATTTTCCTTTTATTGTACACGGGCGATTGACATACCGTAAACAATAAAAATTCAAAGAGCAATCCTTTCTCATTCAAGTGTTCTTGACAGCATTTTGTATCTTCACTGATATATATATTTTGTTGAACAAAAATGTGCATTCTACATTCCATTGAAAGTTTATGAATATTATTATCTGCATTGCAAATCAGACATGTATGAGAGAAAGTTTGTGTTAAGATATTCAATCTTAAATAGGAAGGATTATTTTTCTATTGCTTCGATTTTTCGTACAATAGAAATATTACAATTTGAGCAAATACGAGTTTCAGAACTAATGATTAATGCAGGTCTCCCGGCTTCAGTACGTCTGAATATTGCTATTTTCTGCTTAGCGGCATTTTTTTCGCCACTAATACGCACTTTACTCTTTCGATTCAAAACACTGTCACAAACGTAACAAATCCTTACTCTAATCATTTTGTAAGAAAATTCAAAACTGCAGAAGGTTTGTTTGAAATATATAATAATCGAATATATATTCGTCAACTATTGCAGAACAGGAATATAATGTATACGCTTTAGAGATACGCTTGCTAAGTGACTGAACTCAAATACAACTAGTTTTTAATCAGTGGTGCCAGAAAGAAAGAAGTGGTGCTAGAGCGGCCCCGCGATATCGCAGGAAAGGAAATACGCAAATAGATATAGTATATATATATATATATATTTTGTTTTGAAACGCAGTGCGAAGCGATACGAGTATAGAAAGTTGCAGAATTGCAATTTCATATCATATGTGTAAAACGCAGTGCAAAGCAAGACAAATATAACTAAGGTGCAAAGTTTTTTGGCAAGAAATAACAATGATGAAGTATACATATTTTACAAATCAGAAAACGGATAACTCCAGATATTCAAAATTTTAAGAAGTGGTAAGGCAGTTAGAGTCAAAAGCACAGTTGTTGTTGTGTATAAATGTAATAATGATGTTCTTTATTTAATAGTTTGCAAAAATATGACGTTTCGACCCTAGTTTTTGGTCTTTATCAAATTCGTTCTACAAAAATTGATCACAAGAAATTAACAAAAATAATATATGGAAATACTATTAACAAAAATTATGAAAAAGTGAATACGCATTGTAAAGATAATTTTTTGACTTACAAAAATGTGCTGTTCGTAAAAACGTCGATCAAGATACAAATTCAAGCTGTTACATGATAGTGATCGCAGACAAGAGTTATTACTTAACTGAATAAATTTTGAAATGACATCAATATGCACAGTGAACTCAACGTTTGTAGACATGCGCAAAGGAGAAGTTAATCTGTATTGACAACAAATGGTAAATAAGATATGTCGAGGTATTCCGTGTCACTGTGTAGATTAAGGCCATATGTTTGTTTTTTAATATGTAGAGTTTCGGAAATTAGACGCTTATAATAATGTTTTTCGCAATCCAGAATCTCGACTCTATCCCAAGAGAAATCGTGGGAATAATTAATTCTGTGATCAGTGATAACAGAAGTTTGCGTGGTGTTACGTTTGATATGATTTTTGTGTTCGTTGATTGTAGACTGCAAAACTCTACCAGTCTGGCCTACGTAGGATGCCTCACAATCATTACAGTTAATTTTCTAAACTACGAATGGACAAGACAAGGGAGGATAAATCTGGACAATTTGTTTAAACTGTAAAAAGAGTAGTGTGCATCAGTCTCTTTATTAAAAGTTGACAAGAATTTTTCAGAGAATTTATGTTTAAGGCATCACAAACCAACGAGAAGGTTTATCGTCAAGGTTATTATTAATAAAAAATGTTTTGAAGTCATTGTTCTTTAAAAAATTATAGTTAAGTCTTTTTTTAAAAATGTTATAAATAAAGTCAATAGGGTAATTATTTTCGTTCAGAATGTTAATAATATAGTCAAAGTTTTTCTTATGAAAGTCAGGGTGTGATAAAAAATATGCTCTGTCAATGAGACCTATGACTGTGCCTTTTTTCTGGCTGGTTGGATTATTAGAATGGAAATTGAGGTATCTGCCAGAAAAAGTTGGCTTGTGATACCAGTCATGTATCAAAGAATTATTTGTCTTAATTATGGTGATATCCAGAAAGTTCAATTTGTTGTAGCCTTTTTCCATGGTGAATTGTAGGCGAGGATGATAAGAATTAAAAAGATTGAGGACTAAGTCACAGCTATCGGCAGGAACCATTAGAGCTATATCATCGACATAACGAACGTAGAAAGGAGGCTGGAAGTGTAAAGAATTAATGATGTTTTGTTCGAGGTCTTGCATAACAATATCAGCTAAAATGGGAAAAAGAGGTGAACCCATCGGTGCGCCAAAGGTCTGTCGGTAAAAATGGTTATTAAAAATGAAAAAAGTTGAATTGTATACGAATTTGGTAGCGGTAAAAAATTCTTGTTTAGGTAAAGACGTTTCTTTGCTAATAAAATGCCATTTTGTCTCCAAACCACTAATTACTAAATTCAGTGGAATATTGGAAAACAAAGATGTAACATCGAGAGAAATTAGTTCAAAAGATTGCTCAAATTTTACACCAGAAATTATCTTTAAAAGGTGAAAACTATTGAACACAAAACTTTTAGGAGGTGGAATACTTTTGGAAATGATCTTGTGTAAGAAAAAAGCAAGGTTGTGTAACGGACTATTAATTGAAGAAATAATTATTCTAAGTGGATTACCGGCTTTGTGGATCTTTAGCACACCATAAGCCCTAGGAAGGATAGGTAAAGAAGAGTAAATTACGGTGAGAGATGTCCGAGATATAATTGTGAGATCTCCATTTTTTTAACAAAGTTTTTAACAAAGTTAGTATAGAATTTACCGGATTCTTTTTAATCGGGGCATAAGTGTAACGTCCATTAATAAATTCTCCATATCGTGAGTATATTCAGCTTTGTCCATCGCGACTACAGTGTTCCCCTTGTCTGCTCTAGAGTAGATAATAGAAGGATGGTGTTTAACAAATGAGTTAGTCAATTTAAAAGCATTGTTAATTTCAATGTCATGTAATGAATTAGTAACAATATTTGAAACTTTCAATTGTTTGAGCATAGGGATAAAACGGTTACGACTGTCAATTTTTTTGTTGTTGTCTAAATGTTTAATATTATATTCAAAATTTGTGATCATTTTAAATGGTAATTTAGAAATATTGTTGGTGGGAAGGCTGAAATTTTCACCATGTTGTAATAAACCAACAACTTTATCAGGAATGGGAGTGCTGGTGAGATTAATAAACCAATTTTTCCTATGCTCAAGTAATGTTTTGGTTGGAGATTTGTGTTCAATTTGGATGTTTATTGTATGTGTAGTTTGAAAAGAAGGTGAAAAGGAGAAAATGTATTATACATATTGTTGCGCCCGCGGGGCGCGGAGCCGTTCTCGAGAGACGCCGATACTCGCGTACGCGGACGCGGCAATGACAAAGGCGCACTTTCTTATNAACACACTTTATTACGTTATAAATACAGCGTTAATTGCCCGTTACACGAATCGTCGAGACGCGCCGTGACAGCTCCGCAATTCGGTTCTTCTTCTTC
>NW_018022111.1:33547-34370 GCF_002006095.1 Pseudomyrmex gracilis
CTAGCGGAACTTTAGCAACTCTTGAGTTTGTTTTGTTATAGATAAAAAGAGCAGTAGAAGAAGTATTTATGTATATTAGTTTGATTGCGTTTCGATATTTACTGCCAATATTGCAAATCTATAGTACATATAATGTAAAGTATGGATTTAGTATCGGCAGTGAATATCGAAACGCAGCCTTTGTATATGTATATGAAAGGGAAACGAACAAATACGTAGAAAACAAAAATAGAAGTTAGACTGCATCTCAAGTAATTTTTTACGAGAAAATTGTATTTGAAATAGAAAATGGATAATCAAAGCCATTTAAATGGAAATGTAAAATAGGTTTTGAAAAAATATATTTTAAATATAAAATACAAAATAGGTATTTTACATTTTGCATTTCTATTTTAAATGCATCCATTTCAAATAATGCACATCTCTGGTATTCAGACTACTTTGTGTGTTGCTCCCAGGGAACATCTTCCGGATTCCAATTTCTTAATTCTTCTCCGCAATAGTAGCACAACGTCTAATCATCTTTTCATGTGTAATAAAATCCAGGATTTGCTAAATCTTGTTTTGTTTGTTTTGATGATTTTGGCCATATTTCAAATGTATTGATTCTCGCTTTATAAGTGTCAAATCGTAGATATTTCGGTTTCAACAATGTTTTGTTTAACATTTCAATGTCCTCGTAACATCATCCTTCTCGTCTGCTTCCTCCATTTTTTTCGGAATTGTGCTAGAATCCACATCAATGGTTATGTTGTCGCAAGATAAGTTTTCATCAAATCGACATCGTCTGGACAACCGTTGATGATCGGCTATTGGATTGTCA
>NW_018022112.1:0-2290 GCF_002006095.1 Pseudomyrmex gracilis
TACTTTACATACTTAAAAGTAATAATGTATGCATTTAATAAATGTATTAAATTTTCATAAAATATATATATAATAATACCTTAAAACGTCCACTAACTGTCCTGAGCCGGCCTGGACATATTCAGGATAATCCTGAGGATGTCTTGTGCTGTATGGGTTAATAATAGGACGCGCGCAGAAGCGATCCTGCTTTAGAAGGACAGTTTCTAATTGTCACTACGGTTTTGAAGCAGTACCGTTGTTATGCATGTTCCACTATCCATTAAGAAGCAAAAACCAACGTTGAAGTACTAGCAATCAGAGGAAACTTGGAAGCATTTCAAGACTTCTGTCAAAGATGCACTAATAATTCCCAATATATTCTATTGCTTTTGACATACATTTAAACAGTAAAACATTTGCAATGATGAACGTACAATATCAATCTATTTTTTTATGAATGTGTACAAAACATAGCGCAATAGTAATAAATTAGATGGAGAATAATTCCAGATAACAAGCACTTATTATTCTCACGTTTTAAATTGATGATTATTCAGTGTTGTTCTTCATAATGAAATAACAGAAATTTCCCAAATGTTTACCTAATTAAAAGTATTTAAAACAACATACAATAATAATAATGTATACATATGTAATAATAGCAATGTTATGTTAAATGTATAAGGTGTTTGAAAAATTTTGACATAGCCGAATATAAAAATAGATTAGATTAATCTGAACCAAAAAATCACGTATCGTTTTGCAAAATTTGTAATACTTATTGAATGATTAATGAATACATGGGATCTAATGAGCACGTGGTAAGCGATGGTCCGAACTCTGTAGGCGTGTATGATTTTCAGTTGTAAAAATCAACTGATCACAAGAAGCTGTGTCACTCGCTTGTTTGCCTCTTGCTCTTTTCATCTCTTAAAAGATTGAAGTGAGCTGTTTTTTTTTACAACTAAAAATCGTACATTCCTACTAAGTCCATTGCTTTTCACGAGCTCATTTGGTCACATATATTAATTAATCACTCAATACCTATTGCAAAGTTTGCAAAATGGTACAAGACTTTTCTGTTCAGATTAACTCAATTTATCTTAACACTTTAGCTGTGTCAAAATTCTTCAGACATTTTGTATATTACATAAAAATCAAGTACCGACAAGGAAATGCAAAAGCATGGACTTCACATTTGTATAAATCAAAATAAATAATTGTAATGTCAAGATGTAATAATAATAATTTTTTTAAATGTATTTATGTAATTACTTACGAGATGGATCATATGAAGGAAAGAAACTTGAAGTTACATTTAATGTTACATTAATTACAAATAATAATGCACTAATTTTCTATTATTATATTTTTTTCAATTGCCTAAGATTACAATTTTTCATACAAACAATATGTAAGTATTGGAATATTTGTAACAAGAAAATTGTTCAATAAAAAAATTGTTAAACATTAATAAACAAAAACATTGTAAAAGTAAGAAACAAGAAAAATTTTTTTGTTGTTTTTGTGGGATTTTTCTCGTAAATAAATAAATACATAATCATTTATGTAGATTATTTTCAACATCTTGACAATAGTATTATTTATTGTGATGAAAAAATGTTAAGATGTCGATACTGATTATTTATTTCTTTACAATAATACTAACATTTATTTATTTATTATGGTAATAATTCCATAGAAAAGTAGAAGCACACATTTGAATTTCTCTTATTAAATTATTTAAATATTTTTTGTATATAAATATTAAATTGGAAAAAATATAAACTATAACTGCATTATTATTATATGCAACAAAATGTAACATCCAATTTTTTTGGGATTCGTTTTCTAAATAATATAATAATATAATTTATTATATAGATACAAAAAATCTTTATGGAAACATCTTGACATTAAAAATATTTATTTTAATCAAGAGGCACGGTAGTGCCTCGCGCCAAGTTTTACGCGCAACGAAGTTGCGCTCGAACTGTGCGAGCACACCGTGCCAATTATACGCGAGATTCATGCAAAATAGAAGTGGGAAGATTTTCTCAAGGCAATATCTAAGTAACGACTGAACCGATCAATTTCGTTTTGGTCTTAATCGATTCAGAATAAAATATTTAAAAAAAAGTATTTTTCCGTTTTTTTTGTTTGTTTCAGATTTTCAGAAATATGCGACGATAAAGTTTTTGAAGTGAGAAATTCACGTTTTTCGTCGTGTGATGTGCATATTCGTAGTTTTCCAGCAGATGGCGATATAAGCGCGTTAGTTAGAAGAAAGAATAGAAAGAGACAAGTA
>NW_018022112.1:2560-3984 GCF_002006095.1 Pseudomyrmex gracilis
TGACTGTTGTAATATATCTCATTATTATATTTGACTGTATTATATATATCTCACGCAGAGATATAAACTATGTAACTGCATTTTATTTTAAAAGTAAGAAATACAGTATAAATCCATCAATGAAATATTCATAATATAAATGCAGTTATATTTTTTATATTTAGACGTGAGATTCTTAATTATTGGAAAAAAACAACATTCATATTTATTTAAGAACATATTCTATAATTAAAATATTTAAATTTATAGGATGGTGAAGGAATTTGGTGCTCATAATAATACTGTGCAAATAAAGAGACTGTTAAAAGTTCTTGTACAAGACTTTGCAACTTCCCCCAGTTTACAGATATTTTTGCTGCTTTAGTAAATTGGCCTATGATTTCGAGCAGAATAAAATATGTTACTGAATTACTTGATAGATTAATGGAGGTAAATTTTTTATTGTTAATTTTTTACTTTTTCACATATCTCAGAAGCTTTGCATTATTTTAGGATATTATGATAGAAAGTGGTCTCTTTGATTTATTTGGATTTATGGCTTTATCGAGGGTGCGTATTAATACTAAAAATCCATTTGGTAGACAATTTGTAATATCATGGATATCAGTGTTGGATGCAGTGCCCAACATGGATTTTATTTATAGGTTTGTTCGAAATTCTCGATAGATTTTTCAGATTGGAAGATCCAACGTCAGAGATAAAGATTGCGCAGCATAAAGACCAAAGGTGGAGTTTTCAACCATGATAAATATTACATATGCTCAAAGTTCAGACAAATTACTTCAATTGACTGCCATCACGTTAATAAAAATGTTTGTACAATTATCTGGGCTTCTTATGCTTCTATATATGTCTGGCATTCATGTAGCTATTTTACTATGTTTGACTTACGATGGTGACACCCGGAAAAGTATTAAAGAATTAAAGAAACAGCAACGCGAGTAAATGCTACTTTAATGAGTTAGTAAATAATAAAAAATACAGAGATTACAAATAAGAAGCAAGAATATAATATAGATTTCAAAAAGAAGAAGGGTAATTGACAAGTCTTTATGTAAATAAATTGTTATATAAATTCTTTGTTTTTTTAGATGATTCGCAAAGTTCTCTAGATGAAAATTTAGACCTTGCTAGTGTCGTGGAAAGACAAAGTATTTACTCTATGTATCGGTCCAAACTAAGGTTGCAGTTTTAAAGTGGATACATCATTTATTCACAAACANTCCATATAAAATGTTTCATCACTTTGAGGCTTTATTTCCAATATTAATAAAATCTTTAAACGATATTTTCGATGAAGACGTGCAACAGATTCTAGTAGTAATGGCTGAGATTATTAGTTTCAAACTCTCAGAGACAGTAACGACAGATTCCGACGCAAAAATGCAGAATAACTATTTCACAAAATTTATAGTCAATTTATT
>NW_018022112.1:5364-27474 GCF_002006095.1 Pseudomyrmex gracilis
CACTACAAATCCTTTTGTTAATTTAATAGGCCCAGACAATTCTTTCTTTCAAAATTGTTTCCGTAACGAAAACTTAACAAAATAGTTATATATACGTAGATTAGGATAATAATGTACAAAAGTAACTTACAAAATTTATTTGGTGCTACTTTGTGATATCACTTTTTATGTAAAACGGGTTTTTAGAGAAAAAATGTTTTGTAGTATATAAATGTTGTAAAACAGGTTTTATAGAGAAAGAAGTTTTTGGAGTATAAATAAAAAAATAATTTAATTTAAATACAATACGTGTTGTGCGTGTACTTGGCGCCTGTTTTTACCTTTTTTTAAAAAGTAAAAAACAACGCGAGATCCATGTTTTTGCGATTATTCGCAGTTAAATATAACATTTAATGCAATATACGACGAATGTAACATGTATACATATATATTATATGTTGTTATATGTATATACAGGGTGTGCCGTAATTGCCCTACAATTTTTTGTAGACTAATAGAAAGAGTAAAACTGAGTCGAAAAGTCCTGAACCATTTTTATGTATTACTTATAATAAAAGAGTAATTATAGAGTAAATCAGACCAATCAGCGCCGACCTTTAGCCAGGCGCACGTCAGTGAACCGCGCGCCTGGTAGTGTGCGTGAGCGCTCAGCGCGGCTCACTGACGTGCGCCTGGCTAAAGATCGGCGCTGATTGGCCTGATTTACTTTATAATTACTTCTTTTTTACATGTAATAGAAGAAAATGAATCAGGACTTTTTGACTCAGTTTTACTCCTACCTGTCTACGAAAGATTGTACGGCAATTACGGCACACCCTGTATATTATATATTGTTATATTAGCTCGTCTTATTATGTTGTTGCGTAACAACCGTGAGTGCGCGAAACACTGATCTTTGGCACGTGGAATATGCACGCATATTCAAAAATCTTTATTAATAAAAGAACTTGTTATTTATTGTAAAAGTAAAAGTTTTTTAACTCCCTTTATCTGCTCACGAACGATAATGTCAGTTCTAATTGATATGTGCTTCTTATCGGAGACAATAATAATCTGAAACAATCTTACCTGTAGACCTATTTGTTCTTCTGAGACTGATTTTGTGAAGGATATCTTTTTGCAGTCAAGCTAATACGTCCCATTTCACACACAAAAACTGAATGTTTAGGTTAAAAAAAAACGATATAGTTTACTTCGTGTGTAACAATTGTCACTAAGAATATTTTTACACTTTTCCACGTGTTTTGTTATATATATATATATATATATGATAACGTCAGATAAATATTTAATAAATATATAATATGCACACTCAAATCAAAGTATCGTAGATATTCTACGAAACCTTGATGCACAGTATGCACGCAATAAACAATTGAGCGCGCGCTTTTGATATGTACGCCTTTAGCGCGCAAAGTGGTTCTCTTGGCGCTTCCAATAATCAGATCACTTCTTTGATCGCGCGAGAATGATAATATATATGGGTAAATATTATATATTAGAGAAAGTATTTTTTATACAAAAATTGTATGACATTATTAAATAGTATGACGTTTTCGAGTTAGAGACAGAACATGTCAATACGTAATGCATGGTAAGAAACAAAAGAGCCAATTAGCATTTTGCTCTTATCAAAAAGCAGCATATTGATTGGCTGTCGCGTCGCTTTTAGCCGCGCGTTCCGCGATGCGTTGAAGCATCTTTTCTACAGGAATTGTTGTTATATATTGTCTGTATTGAAAATCACAGAAAATATATAATGTGAAAGTTATAAGCAATTCAACTAATTCTCTACCAATATCTTTCATTAGCTAAAATGCTAGTCTGTGATTGGGTGATTTTCTACTAATCTTATGACTAGAATTGTGTCATGTAATCGACACAGTCAATTGTTTCAAGAGCCACAGCCACAAAGGTAACGGACGAACAGGACGAAATATGTCACGTAAGTATATATTGTATCCAAGAATATATATTAATATATACAATAAATATAATAATTTCTGTTCTGTTTTAGAGAATAGTGATAAAACCAAAGCAGCTGTAGCGGACGGTCGCAATCGAACTCGGTCCGCGATGACTTGATCCGCGATGGACAACTATCAGACAGACAATTACTGGAACCAGCAGCGGGACAAAGGATTGGTTACCGCAAGAATAAAACAGTAAGTAATACATATAATTTTTATCTAGTTTTAGTAGTACATATGTGAAAACTTAGAAGCATGTGCAGTCTCGTTTGCTATTGTGTGGGCACTTTCCAGCTACATACACAAGCGACGCTGTGTAACACAGTGTCCACTAGTATGAGTGAGACACATTGATATGCTCTTTCTCACACTAGTGGACACTGTGTTACACAGTGTCGCCTGTATACGTAGCTGGAAAGCATCCTGTGTCGGTGCATTGTGTGTGGGTGCCTTCCAACTACATACACAGGCGACACTGTGTAACACTGTCTCCATTAGTGTGAGAAAAAGCATATCAGTGTGTCTCACTCACACTAATGGACACTGTGTTACACAGTGTCGCCTGTGTACGTAGTACACTGTGTACGAAAGCACCCTGTATATGTAAAGCATGCACACTTGTACAAAAAATTGACACACAATACTGATTGTCAAGCCAGAACATGTATCTAACTTCTTACACACACATACACACATATATGTATATGTGTGACAAATCGGATACATGTTCAGGCTTGATAATCAGTATTGTAGGTAAATTCTTTGAGCGTGTGCATATGAATGTATGAGTATATATGTGCTTGTTCACAGTATAAAAAGGAATGAAATATATAACAATTACTTTTGACATTGTTTTTATAATACTTTATTACATGATGTATTATACAATTATATTAATCCTTTTATTACAGCGTTTCAATAGAACACTACGAAAAAAACTACGTTTATTAAAAAAAACAACTTTGCCAGGAAAAAGAAAAAATTATTCAGTGCCGACCATGCCACAATACGCACAGACGACCATGCCTATGCCTGTGCCTGTGCCCATGCCCATGCCCATGCCCATGCCAATGCCAATGCCCATGACCATACCAATGTCTATGCCGTCGTTCACGACGATAGCGTCGTATACATTTGTGCCGCAGCCATATAGACAATAATACTTCGCGCCGAACGCATATCGATAAGGTAAGATTATATACAGGGTCATCGAAAAATATCGAACCCCCCTAATATCTTCAATTAAAATGCATTTTGGAGAAAATGTCTAATAGCAAAGTTGTATAGTTTCAAGCGAGGAGTAAGATAATGATCTTAACTATGATCTTGACCATGTACTTTAAAGTCATTTCAAGGTCAACCTTATTTTTTTAGATAGAATCCTTTACATTTTCTTGCATATTTTTATAGCTTATCTCGAGAGCTTTCCAAGACCCTATAATAAAACATTTTTTTATTACGTACTTTTTGAGTTATAAAGGTTTGAAGTTAACAATTTTTTGACACAATATATAAAATATCTTCTAAAAACTTATTTAGGTTTTAGTAATCATAACCTTAATACTTTTGAGCGCAGAATAATGAGACCAATTAATTGGTTTAAAGAAAATACATTAATCAAAAAGTGTCGGATCCTCAAACTATTTTTAGTAAGAATGCATTTTGAAAAAATTGTCCAATAGCAAAGTTGTACGGTTTCACGCTGTTATGCTAGTAGGCTACGGCGGAAAACTGCTCGAAGGTGATTGCAAAAAGTTGCTTAAATGATGTTCGAAGGCGTTAGCGGGAATTTGCCCGAAAGCGTTGGCGGGGCCCATTTTTATTCTCTCATTCTCGCAGGCACCAATGTACAAGCTCTTGAGCAAAGAATACGGATCACTGATTGTAATCTTTGATGCAGTGCTGTCTTCTTCTTAGCGAGCAGCAGTTACCTTGTGGACGAAAACAAACAGCCCCAAAAATTTTGTCTGTACTAAAAGAAGCCATTGCGCTTCAATTGATTGTTTCAAACATCTTCATTGTGTTTCCAATAGCCCAGAAATTTTTCGAAAAAATTATTAATTGATTTATTAGATTTTCAGTTGCTTAACGAGCTTTTTGTCAGTGCTGGGTGAAATAACCAAATCAATAGTTAGATCAACACTTAATAATTAGTATTTTTCTCTACTTAATTATTTAGATCAATTTCCTATCACTTACCTGGTTAATTCTTCTTTGCTCTAATTAAGAATGCCGGAGCTTTCTGAAAAAGATCGAATAACACTGTTAATGATGCGAAGATAGGGAGATCAACAAAGAGGGTATAAAACAGTAACGCGATTATTTAATGAAAATTTTCGGAATGAAAATAATAGGATCTCTAAAAGTACTGTAATCCGTACTATTCAACGTTTCGAGGACATTAGTAGCGGTAAAAGCCGCTCAAAATCTGGTAGACGTAAAACAGCAACATATAATGATAAGGCATTAGATGTTTTACAGTCTTTCGTTGAAAATCCCCATATTTCCATCAATCGCGTTGCACAAGAACACAAAATCGGTCATGCACCTGTCAGTAAAATTTTGAAATTGAATACATGGCATCCATGTAAACTCCATTTGTGCCAAGAGTTGTCTAAAGACGATTTTGATAGACGCATCAAATTTTTTCATCTTATGATGGAAATGATTGTCGACGATCCTCTATTACTAAATAATATTGTTTTATATAATGAGGCAACATTTGAACTGACTGGAAATGCAAATAGACACAATTGTAGGTACTGGAGTGACGTGAATCCTCACTGGAAAAGAGACAATCATACTTAACACTAGATTTACCAGACCAGTTATTTTGACTGGTCGTACAATTTCAATTCAAAATTCCTATTGCATGTAACATTTGTTTTCCGAAATGATGTTATGACTTTTGTAGCTATAAGTAGAGAATACATTTTATGAACTTAATGTTACTTTATATATATTTGTAACAAATATATTTTTTGTATTTTTTTATAATTATATTTAAATAGCTGGTATATCTAGTGTTAATATCCACAAAAAGTTAACATATGGGCTGGTATTTTTAATGGTAAACCAGTTGGCCCTTTCTTCATTGAAGGCAATTTGACAGCACAGGTATACACAGTCATGCTTCGCGAACAAATTGTTCCAGCTATTCGAGACATAGCTGGTGGAAATATGGATGAAATTTCTTTCCAACAGGATAGTTAGGTGGAGTTAGGAGCTCCACCTCATTATAGTGTCATTGTCCGTCAATATTTGAATGAGGTCTTTCAGGACCTGGTGGATAAGGCAAAGAGGTCATACTGAATGGCCACCTCGGTCTCCGCACTTGACTCCACTTGACGTTTTTTGTGGTGTTACTTGAAAAGTAAAGTTTATGCCACCAAGCCTCAAGATTTAGATGATTTAAGAGGGAGAATAACTCGAGAGATAGAAATAATACTGCCGGAAACGTACCGGAATGCGGGTTTAGCTGGTGTGACGGGGCAAACCCGTCACTACAATTATTATTATCATTTTTATCATTATTATCATTGTTATTATTATTATATTTTTTTATTATATTATTAATATATTATATCTTATCCTATTTTACTGTATAATTATTTCCGACCGCGCCGACCACATAAAGTACTGTACCGATTACACCCGTGCCATTTTACACGAACATAACCGACCGTCTATCAAAACCGAACACACCGCGGCCACGAGCGCCGCCGCGCCAGACCGCGCCGGCGCAACGCGCACCGCACACCGCCCTCCGGACGAAGCTTAAGTGCCCCGCCGGGTATAAAAAGCGGTCGAAAACTGGTCCGAGGACCATTTCTTTCCTATCTTTCCTGCTGCCGAGGTGCTAACTCGGAAGCATTCCTAGGCCACCGAGGTGCTAACTCGGGACCGACAACCCGCCCTTCAAGGGACTCTGTCCGATCACCGAGGTGTTGACTCGGCATCACCACTTCCTTCCTCGCCGAGGTGTTGACTCGGGAGGATACCCAAGCTCCTAGTCTCGTGCTCCGAGGAGTTGACTCGGGCACGCCGATGATCCCCCCGAGGTGTTGACTCGGTTAAGACCGATCCTCCCTTCCGAGGTGTTGACTTAAAAAGACTCTTGACCGTTTCCCTCCCTAGGAGTTGACTCGAGGGAACCCGTCCTTCCTCTCCGAGGTGTAGACTCGGGAGGATCCCGTACCCACCATGCTTGGGACGTGGACCTAAGCACACCGATCGTCCCCCTCTTAAGGTCTTTTTTTTTTTTTTACGGGGAGAAATGCATTACGCATACCCTGACCCCTCGGGGGAGGGGCCAGGGTTATGTTGGACTCCCCTCCCAAATTAATTGGGAGGTATACCAACTAAANCTCCCCGGTGGTCTTCCTGCACTGCTAGGGAGGGCCCTGGAAANCCTTGCGGCTATACTTCTCGGAACCCTCCCTAGTGCATTGGCGGCCAAGGTGTCGCCACCCTCTTGGTTTTCTTGATGGTCAGAGAGGACCACGCTCCCTGACCATCGTGTCTAGTGCTGCGTGCAATGGTGGAAAAGAGCCCCCGCTCTTTCCACCTGCAGCTATTTGTCCGCTACCCATCACCCAACCAGACGCGCGAACTCCTGCTCCCGCGCCGGTCGAAGCGGGGGCAGGGACAAAGCATATCACTCACTAAAGAGTGAAAAAGGAGAGGCTAATCGCCCCCCCTCGGCCTTCTACGGGGCTGCCCCTGCCGGGCACGCTCTTCATCCTCTTTGGCGGACATTACAGTGGTGCAGAAATGCACCACAGCCCGCCACGCGTCAGGATCTTCCAACATCCGGCGCACAAGCGTCGGAAGTGAAAGATCCCCGCCCGCCGCCGATGTTAAGGCGGCCCGTGCCCGGTCCCAAGCGGGACAGTCCGCCAGCGTGTGCTGAGCGGAATCCATTGCGGCGCCACAATGGGCACACGCTGGCGAAACTACCTTGCCTATGCGGCAAAGGTAGTCCCCAAAGCAACCGTGCCCGGTGAGGATCTGGGTGAGATGATAGGAGACCTCCCCGTGTCTCCGACCCACCCACGACTCCAACACCGGGCCAACGGCCTCTCGCACCCTAGTGCCAAATCGAGAGGGGGCAACCACCCTCTCCTTCCACCTGCGCATCATTTGACGATGCGCCCGACGACGGATGGCGTCGCCACCATCCGGGGGGGGCCCAACGCCCCGGGCTCTACTTTCGCGGATGTTGACGAAGACCTCGGCGTACTGCCGAGCTAACAGGTCGGCTGGAGGAACACGGGCCACCACCCGCACTGCCTCCAGCGCGACCGTACGGTAGGCCCGGGCCACCCGTTGAGCCACCACCCTCTGCACCCGATTGAACGGGGCCCCAAGACGGCCCCGACCGAGTGCCTCCCACCATACCGGGGCGCCATACATCAAAACCGAATGTACGACGCCCAGGTACAGCCGCCTCGCAGCCTCCCCAGGACCCCGAACGTTCGGGAGCAGACGGGACAGCGCCGACGCCATCCGTCCGGCCTTCTCCGCCGCGTATGCGAAGTGGTCCCTCCATGACCACTCCTCATCAACAAGGAGACCCAGGTACCTCATAGATGGTCGCGAGACCACCTGGGCCTCCCCAACCCCTATTTGCACCGGTTCCCCGGGCCGTCCCCCCGGCGGGCGGAACAGGACCACCTCGGTCTTATGGGCGGCCAGGGCGAGGCCGAGTGTGGATATAAAATCCGACACTACGGCCACCGCGAGGGTCGCTCGGAGTCTCGCCTCCCGGACGTCGCAGCCCGCCGCTAACACAAGTGTGTCGTCGGCGTAGCATACGACGTCCACGTGCCGCGGTAGCTGAACCCGCAACACCGCGTCGTATGTGAGGTCCCACAGCAGGGGCCCCAGGACAGAGCCCTGTGGCACCCCGCAGGTGACGGCGTGGGACCTCAACTCCCCATCCCGACAGGGATAATAGACGTATCTGTCTGAGAGGTAGTCGTCCAGGACGGCCCGCAGGTATATGGGAAGCCCCCAATCCCGCAAAGCCGCCCGGACGCCACCCCAGGACAAGGAGTTAAACGCGTTGCGGATGTCTAGGCTAACCGCAACACACGTCCTCCCCCGAGCCAGATGGGCCCCGGCGATCTCCCGAACGCGGAACACCGCGTCGCACGTGGAGAGCGCCGGTCGGAACCCATACTGTCGGTCGGACAGGCCCCCGTTTCTCCGAACGACCCCCTCGATGCGGGTCACCAAGACCCGCTCAAAAAGTTTGCCCACCTCGTCCAAGAGGCATAGCGGCCTATAGGACGAGGAGGCAACTCCCGGGCGGGATGCCTTGGGGACCAGCACCAACCTGGCCCCCTTCCATGCCCGCGGGAAGCACCCCTCCCGGAGGCACCGCGTGTAACACCGCAGTAACACCTCCGGGGCCAAGAATGCCACCCGCGCCAAGGCAATGGACGTGATCCCGTCCATGCCCGGGGCAGTGCGCCGCCCCCGCAGGCGATGACTTGCCTCGCGGAGTTCATCAACTCCCACGGCGAAATCTTCCCGCCACGGTATGCGGTCCGGAGGGCCCGGACGGGCCTCCTCCCGGAGGGGAAACAAAGTCCGGACCAACTCCCGGACCGCATCCACCGGCAGCAACTCCGTAACACCCGGGCCGGATGGTCTCAGGCGTGCCAGCACCACCCGATATGCCAAACCCCACGGATCCCTATCCAAGGTATCCGTGAGGTTCTTCCATGCCGCCCTCTTTGCCGTCGCTATGGCTCGACGGAGGGCACGCTGTGCCTCGCGCAGATGGACGCGCGAGGCCTCCACGGCATCCGGGTCGCGCTGACGACGCCCTCGTGCCCGGGTGTATCGCCGGCGCAGGACCATGCACCGGGTCCTGAGATCCGCGATCTCCGCCGACCACCAGTACATGGCCCTGCGAAGTCCCGGCCGACCCGCGCGGGCCATTGACGCATCACACGCGTCCGCACACACGCGGGCCAGCCACTTAACCTCCTCCGCCAAGGACCCATCCCGGTCCCCGGCGGCAACAACCCACGCTGATCCCCGGACCACCGCATCGAACATGTCCATGTCCCATGGGTCCCGCTTCCACCGAGGAAAAAGATTCCTCGGGCGGGCACCCACCTCCCCATCGACCATGGACATGCCGATGTAACGGTGATCCGACAGGGTCTCCACCTCGCGGAGGACCCTCCACCCCCGGATCAGCGGGGCCACAGCCGCCGACACCCAGGACAGGTCCACAACGGAGGACCCCTGGTGCCGAACGCATGTTGCTACCGTTCCTCGGTTAAGAAGGGACAGTCCGGCTCTATCAGCCCATCCCTCGACCTCTCTCCCCCGCACATTTGTGGAGGCGGAGCCCCACCGTGTGGACCAGGCGTTAAAGTCGCCCAGCACCAGGTGGGACTCCCCGCCCACCCTCTCTATGCTCTCGGAGAGAGCATCGAGGGATTCGCGGAACTCTGCCCTACTTGCGTTTGGGGAAAAGTAGCAGCTAAACACCACTACCTCCCCCCAACGCACAGCCACAAAACCGTGGCCCCTCTCCGCCACTTCACATATCGAGCGGCTCACGCGGGGCGACCACTGAATCGCCGCCACACCATCCAGGTCGACCGCCCGGCCCGGAGCCTCCCCGGTGTAGTACGGCTCCGCGACCGTCGCGAGAGCCGCCCGTCGTTCGCACATGACCTGCCGTAGCAGGTCATGTGCCGGACCGCAATGATTTGCGTTAACTTGTAGAATACTACGCATTATCATTGCGGTCCACCTCCATCCTTTCTGCCGAAGCAGCCACCCCGGTCCTCCGCTCCGGGGGGTTTCTCTTACCATTTCTGCCCTTCAGGCGTGAAGGGCAGGATGGGCCTCCCATCCTGTGTCCGGTGGACAGGCCTCTGCTGTCACACAGCACGCACCGCACAGGAGCCGTGCAGGTGCGCGCCGTGTGATCAGCCTCCTTCCCGCACCAGAAACAGGTGCGGGTGCGGTCCTTCTCGTTACGGCAGGACTGCCGTACGTGGCCGAACTCCAGGCATCTATAGCACTGGAGTCGGCGCACTTCAAGTGGGACGACTCGGGCGCTGGACCAGCCAACCCGAAGTCGCCCCACAGCAGCCAATTTAATGGCCACCGCCTCCGGGCACCTTATCCAGGCCGAGCCCATACGGTTTCGGCCCTCGGCAATAGGCCCCACGGAAATGTCGCTTCCCCTGCAGGGCCCAAACTCCCCCGTCGTCATTGCCGCAATGATGTCGTCCTGGTTAACGGAGGCATGTAGCCCCGTTAACCGGACTTCACCCCTGCGCATAGGGCGGGACACCACCGCCCTGCCAGAGAGGACCGGCGACAACGCCTCTGCTAAGCGGTCCGCCTTCTCACTGCCTCCTTCCCCTGGAATTTCCAGAAGGAGGCCTCCCCCCATATCCTTACGGACGCGGATGTCCCCAATCCCTATCTTCGTTAGGGACACCTGCTCCCTCGCCAAACGAATGGCGTCCGCATACTCCCGGCTGCTGTCCTTGCCGGGAATGCACCTAATGGCAACTGCTGCCGTCCTCGGTGGCCTCCTTCTCGGAGGTTTCACCCNCTGCGGTTGCCTCCGTTGTTGTTGTTGCTGCTGCGGCGGTGTTAGCCGCTGCGGCTGTTGGCGCTGCCGCATTGNCTGTCTCGGTGCCGCCCGGGGAGGAGGAGGAGGAGGAGACCCCCTCCCCCCACCTACCCCTGCCGAAGCACCCGGGACGCCAACCTTCGTCGGTCCTTCCACCGAGGCTTTGCCCTTGCGCCTACCGCGACGCACTACCTCCACCCATGTGAAGGGTGGAAACTCTTCTCCACCCCCCGGCATAGCAGATCTTACGGGGCTATGCTGTCGGGGGGCCGGGGGTGGGTCTTTCCTCCCCGTTTGTGTGGGTGGAGTCCCCCTATGAGGAGGGCCCCCCCTTACTACTGCCGCCAACTGCTCCTGCAATAAAGCCACACTTTTTGTGAGCTCCTGCAGCCGGCGGCTAAATTCATCCTTGGGCTGGTCTTCGTCCCATGCTATTTTGGCCGGTACGGCCATATCCGGCGGACCCGGAGCCTCCCTTTTCTTCCTCTCCTTACGACTCGCAGGGGGAGGAACGATTCCGGGCAGTAAAGACTTGCTCCCCGCCGGAACTGCTTCCACCGACAGGATAGTTGGTTTTTTCCTCTCGGCCTCCTTCTCCAGTTGCTCCCGCGTCAGGGCAACATCCGTCTGAACGGAAACCGTCGCCATTTCTCGGGAAACAGCTGCCCGACCAATGTCCGCCTCCAACCTTAAGACACTGACGAGAAGATTGACATTCTCCACCTTGAGGTCATTGATCTCCGACCTCAGTGCCTCAAGTTCCGCAGAGATAGTTGCTCTCTCCCGGAGGAGGTCATCTCGCTCCCTCTCGGCGACCTGTGCCTTTAAACGGAGGGCCGTTTCGTCCCCCCAATCCAGGACACAGTCCACCAGGGCATCTCGTTGAGCCCGCAACTCCACGATGCACGTCTTGATGTTTCGNTTCACCGTCCCCTTCAGATTTTTGCTAATCTTTTGGAGACGGTAAAGCTCATCAAGGCGTGCCCCCATCCTCGCCGCGATGTTCTGCGGCGGCAGATCTCGATATTCCTCCCCCGGAACATCCATGTCGGATCCCAAGGAGTCCTCCGACTCCTCCTCAGGATCCGCTTGTCGGCGCCTCTTCATGGTCCCACGGACCGGTTTACTCTTTCTCCCCCCCTTGGATGAAAGTGGGGAGGACATCTTTTTGCCGGGTTTTGTCGGCAGCGGGCCAGTCTTGGTAAATTTCGGGCCGGGGCGGCTACTAACACCGCTTCCCCCCGACTGGCTCCCGGCGCCCCTCTGCGTTTGGCGTCTGCTGGTCGACGCCCTCTCCTTGCTCGGGAGTTGATACTCTTCCGTAAAAGTCACCGCTGGTGATTCCCCACGCGGAGACCGTGCCGTCGGCGTATCATCGCCCAAATACTCGTCTAGATCTATAGACGGAATTTCCCCCAGGGAGCTTGCAGTAGCCATAGAGACTGCCTCGCCTGCAGCGCACGAGACAGCCAACCCTTCGCTGGATAACGACCGAACGGGGGCAGGGTCTTGACCCCCGAACTGCCGGGACCTGGGTGTCCGTTCACCCTGGTCCGGTAATAATCCGCCCTTTTTGTCGTCCATTTCCATAATGTATATGGGTGGTTTAATTTCGGAGTTTTCCTTCTCCTAGGACGGTCCCCGGCCAAAGGTCACGAGCCCGTCCTGCCCGGGTTTGTAGTCAGGGTTTTCCTTCCCCTAGTCCAGTGGCCGACCCGAAAGCGCCTCTCGGAGCTGGACACCCCGGATTTGTAGTCAGGGTTTACTCCCCTAGTCCGATTGCGCCGTGGCTGACGGAGTCGGACGCCCCGGATTTGCAGTCAGGGTTTACTCCCCTATCCCAGTTGCACCGGCAAGAAGTGCTAAGCGAGGCTGGGATCCCCCGGTTTTTGTTCGAGGTTTTCCTTCCTCTATTTCCTCTCTTAGTATAGGAGCTCCGCGAAGGGCCTTCCTGGCATGGGTGACCCTGCCAGGGAATCAAAGGATTCCCCGCCAGTATAGCCCCCTCGCTTCACCGCTCCTAAGCCCGGACACCACGACAAGGTGGAGGAAAGTCGCCCGGGCCCTTAAGGTCTTGACCAAGGGGGAAAACCGACGCCGGACACCGGCTCGGCAGCAACGCGCAACCTCTCCAACGGCCCTACAACCCCAAGGAGTAAAACGGCCGTTGTCACTGCACCACCGATAGCCGCCCTCATCGGCTCGCCGATAGCCGTTCTCACGGCTCATCAATAGTCGTTCTCGCGGCTCGCCGACACAGCCGTTTTCACGGCTTCTGGAAACATCTCTCGCCGGAATCGCAAAACCGACCTGACGATTCTGCGTCCACCGACGGACACCCATCACCTCGTAGTCAATAAGAACCCCATCTATGTACATATTCGCGTCTCCTCTTCCAGTAGCAGAGAAGTTACCAATTCGACCGTCCGTGCGTAGAAGCTAGCGCGAACTAATCAGCGACCGTGAAACCGTTACATCGCAAGGGCGAAGGCCCCGCGTGATTCTACCCGGTGGAAGCAATCCTAAGACCGCGTATTTTACTTACCTAACTTTTGTAAAACCATTACCTACTCAAGAATATAAGCTTAGTTTATTACAGCATAAATCAAACGTGTCGCAATCTTTCCCTTCCCCTTTTCCGAATCCTGGTCTGACCGAGCTGTCCGGCAGGCGGAAGGCCGAGCAAGCCGCGCATAGCACAACTCCGTTACACTGGTAATAACAGATTGGCACATTGCCAGGCTATTGAAGGGCAATAATTTGAACATTTGTTGTGAATTGTTTGATACAATTGAATATTTTGCCCAAGCTGACCAATTAAAATAAAATTCGCCTTAACTGGCCGGACCCACACGCTGCTCTTGTCTTAACTGGCCGAACCCACACGCCACTCTTGCCTTAAGTGGCCGGAATCACACGCCACTTAACAAATTGTTAATTTCAAACCTTTATAGCTCAAAAAGTACTTAATGAAAAACTGTTTTATTATAGCGTTTTGGAAAGCTCTCGAGGTAAGCTATAAAACTATGCAATAAAATGTAGAAATTTCTATTTAAAAAAATAAGGTTGACCTTGAAATGACCTTAAAGGACATGGTCAAGATCAAAGTCAAGGTCATCATCTTACTCCTTGCTTGAAACCATACAAGGATTGACCCCCCTAATATCTTCAGTTAAAATGCATTTTGAAGAAAATGTCTAATAGCAAAGTTATATATATATATACATATATAGTACAGTTTCGTTTTGCTACATGGTGACGTGGAGTTCGATAAAAACTGAGGAATCTGAAAAAATTACAAGAAAAATTAAAAAAAAAAAACCGAAACTGTACTATTACATTGATTCCAATTTATATCTATGAATCTTAAAAATGTTAAAAAATAGTCACTTTAAAATTAACTTTTGGAAATAAATTTGTGCCTGTAGTTTATCTTTTACAGTATAGACATTCATATTTTTCAGACGCACAGGTAGATACATATAATTCAGAGTAAATAAAAGAAGGTTATAACGTAAAATGGTGTCGCGAATCATGAATTATCTTCGTCACTTTTTTTAACAAAACATCATGTAATAAATATCTAATAAGTCTTATCGTTCCAATTACGGTTTATAAATATTGTTTCCAATAATCTATGAAACTGTACTTGTACAACACAGTATTACTAATTAGAACAATAAAATATATTTATTTCACGTTTTCTTGTGAAAAAAAGAGACATAGATAAATCATGATTTGCAATAGCGTTTTTATGTAGCAACTTATTCTTATTTACCCTGAACTTTATGTATCTAATTGTGTGTCTGAGAAATATGAATTATCTATACTGTACAAGATAATTTCTAGATAATTTACTTAAACAAGTTAATTTTAAAGTAAATAATTAAAATATTTCAAAGATGTTGAAGTTTTAATATAAATTGCCAATGTACTTGTGCACTTTGTATTAAGTGTTTTTGTACGTACAACAAAAAGAAAGAAATATCTATATGTTATATGTATCTTATGGTCGGCAACATATGAAAAAAATACAATACATATAAGAACAATATTGTTATATTTTTGAAAAATAAATATTTTACATTGATGTGTATTGTATTGTTTTCTTTTTCTTGGTATTATTAAACTAAATATTCTTAGGTTGTAAAATAAAGAGCAGGAGAGAGAGAGAGAGAAAGAGAAAAAGAGAGCTAAATGTAATATGTTTTGTTTTATATACATTTATTTTATTTTGTAAAAAGTTAGTAAATGTAATATTTAATGTAGATTTATTACTTATTCATTATTCTGTATTGTTTATTTAATATTTTCTAAGTAAATAAAATATTAGTAAATAAAATATTTCATTATTTTTTTGTATTTATTTATATTTAAAATTTTTATGCATTTTAATATTTTAAATATTTCAAAAGTTACTTGTTCTTCACGCTCTGTATGTAATTATCTTTCATGTATTCTCACTTTCTATGCACTTTTCTGGTTTCTTCCTATTTTCCCCAATTTTGTGCTTGAAACCTAACCCTCAATCTATCACTGTGAGTAAATAACTTTTATCCCTTTTTATCTTTTTTTTATATTGTTTTAGTTTATCTAATTCTTCCGTAGAAAAAAAATAACAATAAACATCATCTAACCTAACCTAACCTACCACATAAAAACACATGTCAACCGTTATGTGTTTGTTCGGTATAAGATAGACGTCAATACACGCATATAAAACTGTTTGTGTAGCACTACATAAATTAGGTTACTATAGCTGCCTTCTGATAATCACTGACAATAATAAAAGTCTATATCTATATTTTACGTCACATATGCTATAGATTTTTAGTACTGACAGTGCATATTAGAACGTCATANATCACCCGAAATAACGCCTATTGTAAGCAAAAAGATTTACATGGTGTATGACGGGTGTAAAAACACTGGCGTTTCTGCTAAAATTGTACTAATCGTATTTGGAATTTTTCTTGTCTCACAAGGCTTCAAAATCTTTTTCGAAGCACTCAAAATATTTGTCTATGTTTCTAGATTGGGATGAAGTTATTTTTATCTGAATTTATATGGCCAATTTTGCATATAAAGTAAAACTGTTGTTCTGTGATAACAGTCTTAAAACTTTTTTTTGTTCTTCTTAAATTTTTAGGCTTTATCCCATTTTTTACTATATTTTCTTTATTTCTGGAGAAGCAATTTTTATTTCAATTTATAGTTTTCACAAAAAATTTCAAATACGACATGAGGGTAAAACAGGACGGTTTAGCATCCTCTTAAAACGCACAGGCGCACAGGAAATCGTTCCAATTTATCAAAGCGCTTTATGCGCATTGACAAAACGATTTTATAGCGCTGCAAAATAGTAATGCACTCTATGCGTTTCATGCGTAACTCGAAACGCACCCATGGAACTTTCTGTTTGCTTCTAGAGCAAATCGACAAGTAGCGGAGGCAGCGTTCGCTCTGTGGGCAGCGAATCCTTTGCTCACTTTTACACGCAGCATGCATAATTCTACCATAGTAATTTCGTATAAAAGTGGATGGTACGCTATGTGGGACAAGCGTCACTCAAATAGTGTGTGCCCGTTTGACTGTGATGGTCGAGGTGGAATTTTCGCTCACGCGTATTATTCCAACGGAGATCTCGAACATGTATCTGAGGTACATATCGACAATGCGGAACAGTGGCACGTGCAGCTCACTGAAAATCCGTGGAATAAGAATCATGTGTTGCACACGCTGACTCATGAAATCGGACATGCGATAGGAATAGAGCACAGTCCGCACAACGATTTGGTAATGTACGTGTTCGTGCCTATTAAACAGTGGCCTGTTACGCTCAGCCTGGATGATGTTCTGACTGTGCAAAACCATTATGGACCTTCAGACCGGAGCCTTCTAGAGGAGCGATACATGAAACCGCGTCGGATATGGAAACCAGTCGACCTGACCTTGAAACAGACCGCATCTTTGATGAGACAGTATCAAGGATGGCTGCGCGGTTGAATCAGTTTGAGGAATGGCGAAGGTCAGGAGAAGAAAGAAGTTGGAGAAATTGGGCGACGAAGAAAACCGACCCCAAAGATCTAAACGATCGGCGTTTACAGACTAGATGACGTAAAGACAGAACATTTGAAAGACACTCAGTCTAGTATTTAAGTTAAATTTTAAAGCGAGTCACATATGCACTTAAATAACTCATATATATTTAACTATCCGCATATGTAAACCCGGGGGTACATAATGCCTCACATTTTATTCGTGCAAAACTCAATCAGGGAAATTTAAGTTTAGAGGCACCTTTTTGGCGAGTATTGTACTCGAAGAAATGACATTTAGAATTTTTTGCATGAATTGTGGATAAAACTTGGAAGGACAAGTAAATTTTTGTTAACAATTACGAAAATGTAATGTTCGGCTATGATTCGGCATTTTGGGAAAGATGGTGTAAAAGGTCTCGACTCAAGACAAAGATCGCTCTCTCTGATTTTTTGAAGGCAGTTGAATTTGTTTTGACACCCACTTATTTTTTGTTCAGCGATAATGTATATAAGCAATAATGATGTGTTTCGAATTCAGTAAAACAACTTAAAAAACAACATTAAACATTTAGCCATCTTTCTGGATTGATTACAGGGATCTCTTTTGATAACACTTCTGAACTTGTTAGATGTCATCCCCCTTTTCACTAACATTTTGCTTGACCTAGCAATCAGTGGTTTAGAGAAACGATAGAGCCTTATAATCAAAAACACATCAATACCGAAAGAAAAAGTTTTTAACGCTATAAAATTAGTTTTTAACTCTACTTACTCTATTTTTTATTTAACAATAAATTTTTTAAACAGACCTTTGCTGTTCCTATAGACTCACCGCTTTCCACTATTTTGGCTGATGTATTACAAGATCTAAAGCTGACCAACATTAACTCACTCCTTTTTACACCACCATTCTATGTTAGATACGTGGATGATAGAGCCATAATAATTCCTAAAGAACATCTCAATACTATTCTCCAACTGTTCAATTCTTATCACCCCGTTTACAGTTTTTAATTGAGTTAAGTAGAGATGTGCTGAATTTTTTGGACATCACTATTTTAAAGTATAACAACAAACTTATTTATGAGTGGTATCACAAGCCGATTTTCTCTGGCAGATATCTTAATTTTCATTCTAACCACCCCATTAGCCAAAAGAAAGGTACACAGCGCGTCATTGAATCGCGGAATAGGCGCGGGGATCGAGGAGCAAGCGGGGCGGTTGCTCGTAGCGCCAACGAGCGCCGTACGAACTAACTAGTAGCAATCAGTTGTCCACAACTACGTCGTAATGTAACTGTTCTTCCTTCCTATTTTCTTTCCAAAACGTAAAAGTATTGGCCATTTACTTAATATTTAACCTTGACAAATAACATGTGTTATGACGTGGTATTCGCGCCGCTCCTCTTTTGCCACAAAAATTAGTTTTTTGCGGGAGCTCGAAAATGCGAGCCGTTCGAGAAAGCGTCAAGATTCTCCAGGGCTTCCATGCGTCTGATTAGAATAGCGTTTTATTTTTATATTTTTTGTTGTATGTACTATTGGCGCTTCACCGTTCCGACCATCATCGTGGGACTTTTCAACCTCGCCAACCTGCTGCTGAATATATATAGAGAGAGAAGAGACGGAACGGAGAAGCTGCTTATTTACGTCAGAGTCGCATCAAGTGTGAGGCGAGATAGCCAAGCGGAACGAGCGGAACGGCGGAACAGACCACCAACGGACCAACCTGCGCTGAGCTGCAGTGCTTTATGGCTCTTTTGTTGCTGCATGGCTTGAAATATAGAGTTGCTGGCTTTCTTGCTGCTTATTAGGAGCCGCTAATTAGTCCAAAGACATCTTTATCCGCACTACGACATGTTAGCAATCACGATCCTGCGAGCGTTCGAATTTTGCGGCCCGCGGATCCTGCCGCCTAGAGCAAGCTTGCAAGCTGCGCCACGCAACCCCGCGACCTGAGTGGCCCACTCGACCTACCTCACGCGACCCTAGCGCTATCCGGCGTATCGACCGCGTATCGATCCGGATGATCGCTCTCTTGGTCGCAATCAGCTGTGCGATACGGAGACGCTTTTTCGGGCTCCCGTGCGTTCGAGAAATTACCGTGCCAAGGAACTTAGTCTCCCGTGTCGCGATCTTGGTGCTCTGGTGTGGTGCTCGAGTACAGAGGGTGACCTTGTCCGACTCCAGGTGGTTGAGCCCCGGGTACAGACGAGGACGAGGAAGACAAGCTGATGTCGCGGGACAACGAACGAGGGTGAAGTGCCCGTTTCCATTTTTGTAAGCCACAAATCCGCGTTGCTCATGTCTCGTGTCGAGGCTGGTCGTTGTATTTTGCGTTTTGTTGATGACGGCAAGGACGCGTCCTTCGCCCGTATTTAGAGTTCTCGACAGCGGTCAGAATCGAGCCTCACGGGGCTTTGTGGCAGTGTTTGTAGGTTAAGTGCATGGAAAGTAAGCGTTAATTGAGTACGATCAAGCCCTGGAGTAGCGGTGTCACGCCAAGTAGCATTTTCGTGACGTTCTCTATGTTAAATTGTGATTGTTTGCGTGTGCCGCGATTAGCGTAGCGTACCGCCAGTGTACCGTCAGCTATCGTCTAACGACGGCGATTAGCTGACGCGAGGACAAATATCCTGACAAACTCGGATTTTCTTGCGCGATCAACCGGAGTGAAGTGTGTGCGAGTCGGAAGCGGCGTAGATCCAAAGCAAATACCGTATCGATTTAAAGTACGCCTTAATTGTCATTGCGGGCGGTGAATTTCCGAGACAAGTATCGCCGACGGATTCGCAAACGTACTGTGAATACGTGTCGCGTATTAGCGTGTATATTTTGTCCGGAAGATTCGCGTTCAAATAACGTATCGTACCGTCTATCTTCCTAGTGCCGAGAGCGCGTGTCGTTAATCCTTCTGTAATAATAAAAAACAAAATCGAACCTTCCGACGGCGCACCCGCTTCGCTCCTGCGACCATTGGTTGAGTGCATGAAAAACTAGCTGACCGCTTGATCCCGAATGTTCTGCGGACTTGGAATTGAACACTGGCAAAAACTTCAAGGCGAGTCCATCAGTTGGATCAAATTGCGAAGGCCGGTGAGACAAGCAAATCCACGTGGAATTGCGGCTTATAAAGAATCTGCTGGACACTAATTTATCCTTGCTTGTTGCTTGCAATGCATACCTTGCACCCTCTCGCCTGCTTAGCCTGCGTCTAGCTTTGCGCCTTACTATTGCTATGTTCTCGCACCTGTAACTGCAATCTTCCAGCCGAAGGTAATTATTAAAATCCTCCGTTCAGCACTTTTGCGATATCGTTCCGATAAAGTCATTTATCTTGTTCGTTAGCGTGATTTGGTTTGTGCCGTGTTGCAACACGTTGTTGGTCCCATATCGTTTCTCTTATACGACTTTATTATCTGCCCGTATTTTTCTCTATATATTTTTTCTTCTACTGTTTCGTATTATATTTGTTTTATATTATTCTTTATATTCTTTCCTCTATATTATTCCGTATATTATTTTTTTAATATTATTTTGTATCCTAATTTTTCTGAGCTGACTAACTTCTACCCGTACAATAAATTGTTCATTCACTCTGTTTAACTCTGATTTTTTTTTATTATCTGAGCCTTCATATTGCGAGAGTAAGAGACCGCATGCATTACAAATTTTTATTAAACCCAGTCCCTCTCCGTCTCAAAAGTGAGCTAGTCGGCCCGCGATGCCGGACAACGCCGATTTCGATACGGAAACGTATCTGGCGCCCTACATTACACCCAAGTATTAGTCGAATCGGCCCGGCGGTGCTCGTTTTGAATATCTTTTTAATCCTGCCCGTGATTCGACGTTGCCTTCTCGCGGACGCTCACCTGAGTCCCGTAAAAAAAACTTTGTTTGCGAAAAAGCGGCGCGAGAATTACGTTCTAACATCAAAAAAACGTCACAATGTATATATATGTTTAGTAGATGGATCTATTAATGTCTCCGGTATATAGAAGGAACGTATATTGTAAAAATCTCGTTTAAAAAATATATATTTAACATGAATATTTATATGTAGCCACTAAATAAATATAATTCTATTATATTATTATTTTACAAAACAGGATAAAATTAAGGTCAATATCGAGCATGAAATAAGTTAGTGAGATAAAATATATTAATTATTCATTATTATGATATATTACATGCGAAACGTTTCGACATNCACAGCTGTCTTCATCAGTCGCAATTTACAATTAAAGAAATGATNATAAACCAGATGTCATGGTGTCATAGATAGGCAGGTAACGTACCTTATATATAGAATGTATGTTGAAGTCAAATAATAAAATGTCAGAAGTAAATAGTCAAATGATGACATCATTACAACACGAGCGGTTTATATATTATTATTTTATTCTATTATATCTATATAGAGTATTGTGTATACAATTAAATATATATATATATATATGTAAAAATCGAAACATTAAAAAATAAATAGGGCAAACCGTATATAAATAAGATAAAAAAGATATAACTGTGACAAAACAAGCTCCGCCACATCTATATTACTTCTTCTTTTTGTTTTCCGTTATATTTAATCTTACTTTTTCTTTTGTTTTTCTTATTAAGTAAACATTATCAGTATTATGTGTATCTAGTACTTGTTTTTTTAAATATATTAATTTATCATCACCACACGCGCCTACCATAATTCCGCCAACCTTCCTTCCTATAGTTCCGACCGTCCCGCGTACCGATCTTTAATTCGAGCCGCGGAAATATAGCATGTAAGAACGCACGTGAACCGAAGAAGATCTGTGCCCGTGCGACACGGCACAGGTGCGTGATACAGCGCACAAACAAGCGCGTACCGCACACCGACCCCGGACGGACCATAGGCCGCTCCGTGGTATATAAGCCGAGCGATTTCGGCAGTCGAGACCAGTTCCTTTCCCGAGCTCTCAAGGCGTTGTCTCAAGAGCGATTCTTCTTGAAGCCGAGGCGTTGTCCAAAGATGCCAGATCGAGGACGCTTACAGCATACAGCAGTAGGTGGAGGGGATACGCACACAGGCGAACAGCCGTATACGTGTGCGCTCGGCGCTTCGGCCAACTTCGAGCGGTAGAAGGAGAGAAGGACATATAGTCGTTCTCTTTCTTTCTCGACTATATCTATAGCTAACATCGACAGCCGCGAGAAGCGTGCTTTGGCTGTTTATTCCATTTTACGTCGCTCCTGCGTTCTCTCTCTCTTTCTCCCACTCTCTCTCTTTCTCTCATACTTCTACAGAAATAAATCTTAAAATAAAATGAAAACGTATTTTATATATAAAAGATTGAAAGAATAATGAAAAACATGAAGGACGGAAGAGGAAATAAACTACTAGATGATAAATAAGTAACTAATAAATGAATAATAAGATATTAACTTTTGACCATATATATGCTAATTTAATTTCTTTTCACTATTTTATATACTATAAACTAAATAAT
>NW_018022113.1:0-1568 GCF_002006095.1 Pseudomyrmex gracilis
CATATGTGGTAATTCTAATTCATAACCTTAGAGATAAAGATAACCTTAAGGATAGGTGTCTTGAGGCTGCAAAACTGTAAAGGAATAGACCTATACAGTTATTGAATAAGATAAATATACTTGTAGCATAAAAAAGTATGATGTTAAAAAAAGAATATTGGATAACACCTTTGAATGCCTTAAAGATAAAGAAAAGGATTAAGTTACTTACTATATATATTTGTGATGGAATTAGTCAAAATCTTAATCAAATTATTGAAATAAAAATTATTATTCTTATTCTGTTTAACGCAACTAAGTTAGATGTTGAAGGTTCAAATACTCTAAATAGATTTGTTATCATTAATATAAATTTGTTTAAATTTTATGGGCATTGAAAGTAAATGTGATAATATGCTAGTTTAGTATAAATAAGATTATTTATATTAAAGAAACTTGAAAAGAAAATTTTTTTCTTGTTGGTGGGCTAATTATACTAGAGAATTGAATTAATAAAATCAATAAATATAATAAAAATATGATCAATCAATCAATCAATCGCTCGTGAAAAGTTCAAATAATTAGAAGGCCGATACGAGCAGTAATACAGGGTCTTCGTGTATAAATAATAAACTTTTATTCAAAAAAAGATCACAAACGTTTCGGTCCGCAAGGTTGGACCTTCCTCAGTGTACAATATTACATCTGATGAAAATATTACAATATTAGCGCAAAAAAAAAAAAAATTAACAAAAAGATTAGAAAATAACAATTTAAAAAAACTCACTCAATTATAACAGCATCACAAAACACAACATCACCACAATATAAAAGATGGTGTTAATCGGGTAAAAATGATGGAAAATAAATTCTGTGTACTGACACGAAAACGTAACGACAAGTAAATATATAGAAATATCCCCCACTATATGATCAGAAGATCAAAAGTTCGCAATAGGTCAAAAAACATGTTTATAAAAGAGACAGTCTAAACATTAGATTTATATAATTCAAGAAAAGAGAAATAAGGTTTCAAACTGTCAGTATCCGACATAACATTTAACGAATTGTCCTGCAACTTAATGTGGAGCATTTCAGAAACTAATCTATTTAAATATACCAAAGTTTTCTATGAAAATAAAATTTAATAAAAATATGTTTAAGCACATACTACACATATGCAAAGTAAACGTCCTATCTGTGGTATATAAGAATATTAAAACTTAATATTTTTAAATTAACACTTTAATGTTTTTATAACCTAATTCTTACTTATAGTAATTGTTATTTTATTATGGATTGATGTAAAAAATCAAAACTTACAATTTTAGCTATTTAATGAATCAAATATAATATATGGCTTGATAGAACTCATAATTGATTTAGACCATATATTATATTTAATATATGGTCTAATAGTATAAAATTGAAGTTGATCTCGCAGATTTCTGAGCATTGTCCAAAAATTAATCCAGGTCGATTTATTCAGATTATTATTTGATTTAATCGGCCTGGGATAAAATTTACTTTGATTCTTAGGGATGGAACAGTTCATGAGCGAATTACATCTGTAGATGTGGATCATAATC
>NW_018022113.1:6393-7720 GCF_002006095.1 Pseudomyrmex gracilis
CGACTGGATCCTCGCGTCGGATTCCAGTAGCCCCGATAACCTTACAATAAGCATTTTAAACCGATCGATAACTCAAACGAGAATTACATAAACAAACACATAACTAAAACATATAATTAAACATACTGTTTAACCTTATACAAACACCTTATAACATTACTTATGTTATTTATTTGTGGGTAAGCTTTGTCTGGTGACCCAATCATTAAAGGTACAAAGAAATTTCCAATTTTTCCAATTATAAATGGCATAACTGTGCAAAAAATTATAATCAATGCGTGTCCTATTACAATAGAATTATAAAGTAGGTCATTGTTAATGATTGCTCCGCATAATTCAAGTTTACTTCAAATAAGTATTTTTATTTATGACTCGATCATACCTGCTTATATAGCAGATATAAAGTAACGAATTGCAATAACTTTATGATTTGTTGAGTATAGTCATTTTTTCATAATATATTTATATACGAGTATATATATTGGTAGTATATTTAATTTTAAAAATTAGAGTGCTATGTCTGATTTAAGTAATAAATTGTAAATTTATCTAAGAAATAATTTTCTAATACTACAAAAATTTTAAGGTATTTAATTTATGAATAAAATTTTAGTTAATAATCATTGTATATATCAGTGAAAATTTTAGATTGCAAATTTAAAGATATCAGTTTCGAGTAAAATGTTTAGAGTTTATAAAATAATTATTTCTTAAACTTTGAAGGTTTATAGTTTAATAATAACTCAAAATCTTTAAGAGGGTCCTGAAGCGAGAAGCGAACACAGCACTGGGGTTTCTGCCCGGAAAGTGGCGCCCTCAAGTGGTTGAGTTAGTCCGTCCTTGTTTTAAAGTGAGACGGGCTAATCGCGCTGTCTATCGCGTTACCGGTTTTTTGTCGCACAGCTCGAGCCGGTCAGCACCGAGAGTACCAAAGTGGTGGGAATACGCACACAAGCGAGAACCGCCGTCTGTGTGCGCTCATAAAAAAGTGCAGACATACTATGTTCTGCCTCCTTTCCACTAAGCCGAGCTATAAGGCGAGACACGAGGCACGTTCCCGTAGCGCGATTGTTGCGTATGACAGCGCTAAGTGCGTTTTCACGATTTAGAATCTTGGAAGTACATATATTATTGATAATAATAAAACCTCAATAATAACACTTCAAGATGCATTACATTCTATTAATTATTAATATTATTATTATTATTAATTGTAATTTGCTTTTAAACTATTGAAAACATGTAATATATAAAGGATATTATCAGTGTCAAGTTTTATATATTTTTATTTGGTAAATTACGAAAAGACCACATTTTATAAAATGCA
>NW_018022113.1:9525-16023 GCF_002006095.1 Pseudomyrmex gracilis
CAACAAGCGCGCAACGTGAACGTTACCTTGTGTCTCGTCTTATAGTCGGCTTTGTGGAAAAGAGACGGAACATAGTATGTCTGCACTNTTCCACGAGCTAAATGACCGAGCTTTACATTACGCATACGGACGGCGGTTCTCGCTTNTGTGCGTACTTTTACCACCTCGGTGCTTTTAGGCCGGCTCGATCTTACATGTAACGCTTATCGCGTTTCTAACAATTCAGTATGTAAAGCTATATGTAAAGCCCTCTGATCAATGTAAAATGTTTGATGACATTCAGTTTCAAAATGTTTTTGGAGTATATATGCAAATTAAATAAACAATTATTATAACATCTATGTACACATATATACATATATGTATACGTTTAATAAATGTACAGTGTTCTGTACAGTACTGCAGCAATCGCAATGCGTTATTGTTTATAAAAACATAAATACACATAATAAAATAGATTTTTTTGCACTTTCTATTTTTTACTTATGAAAAGTAACTTTCTTTGACTAATACATAATACAAAATATGATGTGCATGAAACAAGTCTACAAAGCAAGTATATTCCTTAAATAAAAAATAGAAAGTTTTGAAAAATTCTATTTTCTTGTGTATAATTATTTTTTAATGAAGAATAACGCACACTGATCGCTGCAGTACTATACAGAACACATACATTTCTTAAACGCACATGTGTGTACATACATGTTATTAATTTTTAGGTTTATTTGGATATATTACTACAAAAAAGATTATGAATGTCATTAAACATTTTATATTGCTCAGAAAGCTTTACATATACATACTGAATTGCTCTCGAGACGCGGTTCAGTATTCGGCCGTCAAAATGTACAAAAAAAAAACGAATAAACACGGATGACATAGCGATTAGTCCGTTTCACTTTAATTAAAGGACAGACAAAATGAACGACAGACAAGAAGAGATACAAGTATCTTTCTCCTCTCTCTCTTTTTCTCTTTTTCTCTTTCTCTGTCTCTCTCTCTCTCTCTCTCTCTCTCTCATATATATACACAAACACACATAAGTCTAAAAGACAGCATAAGTGTGAGTGCACGCCTTATGGTACTCAGTAAACAAATTTTTAATTAGTCTGCAAGTAGTTTGCAGACTGACTATAAATTTAAGCAGAGCAATGTATTAGATCCGTCTATCAGGCTAATTTATGTTTTTTCAACAAGTCTGTTAAAATAATGATTTTTATCAACGACAGATCTTAAGCAGATTTGTCATGATTATGTATAGTTCTAAAATTTACTAGTTTCGGCACCTCTATGTTATAAAAGATGTCTTTGACAGTATAAATTTAGAAAGTAGTCACCAAACGCTAATTTATTCTTTAACATACACTATCACACGTTAACGAAAACACTTCTGAGACAAAAAAAGATAAAGGAACATAACATAAAGCAACTTTATATTACAAGATACACTTCTGACACAATAAATTTAGAACATAACCAGCACACGTTTATAAAAACGCATCTGGGAAAAAAAAGCAAATTTCTGTTACAAAAAGACGTCTCTGACGCAAGAAATTTTGAACATAGCCAGCAAATTGATTGTAAATGTTCATACTATTTAATGCACGACCACACGGTAACAACAACGTCTTTGGAACAAAAGTAAAGCAATTTTTATGCTACACAAGACGCTTCTGGCACAATAAATTTAGAACTTAGCTAGAACACGTCACTTGTAAATGACTTTAAAAACCATTTTCCACACGTTTAGAAAAACGCTTCTAAGCAAACAAAAAGACAAAGCAACTTTATGTTACANNAAACGCCATTGGCGTTTTTACACTTTAAAATATAGCCAGCACACAATAATTATAAATACTTCCTATTTATAAGTATACTTGCATACGTTTATATAAATGTCTGTGAAAGAAAAGAGAAAAAAATTTTATATCACAAAAGACGTCTCTGGCACAATTTAATACACAGCCAGCATATGTTGTTTTGAAAATTTTTATATTTATTAGTACGCATGTTTTCAAAAACACTTCTAAGAGACAAGACAAAGCAATTTTACGTCACAAGAGACGTCTCTGGCATTAAAACTTTAAAATATACCCAGCACACATCAACTAATAAAATACTTCAGAATAGGTTTTACATCAGCACACTTTTTCAACAACCCTTCTAGGAAGAAAAACAAAGCAATTTTACTGTCAAAAAGATGCATGTGACATTAATTTATATTAAACTTATTTAGAAAAAAACCAGCATGCATTGGCAGTTCCTAATAAGTTTTACACCAGCACACGTTTACAAAAACGCCTCTGGAAAAAAAATAAATCAACTTTATGTCACGTGAGACGCCTCTGGCATCATAAATTTTTAAATATAATCCAGCACACGTCAACCAAAACTGTTTCAAAATAATTAATATTCNAGCACACGTTTTCAACGCCTCTTGGAAGAAAGACAAAGTAACTTTACTGTCAAAAAGATGCATGTGACATTACTTTATATTAAACTTATTTAGAAAAAAGCTTGCATGCATTGGCAGTTTCTAATAAGTTGTACACCAGCACACGTTTACAAAAACGCCTCTGGAAAAAAAATAAATCAACTTTATGTCACACGAGACGCCTCTGGCATTATAAATTTTTAAATATAGCCAGCACAGGTCAACCAAAACTGTTTCACAATAATTAATGTTCCAGCACAAGTTTTCAACGCCTCTGGGAAAAAAGACAAAGTAACTTTACTGTCAAAAAGATGCATGTGACATTATTTTATATTAAATTTATTTAGAAAAAAGCCAGCATGCATTGGCAGTTCCTACCAAGTTTTACACCAGCACACGTTTACAACGCCTCTGGGAAAAAAGACAAAGTAACTTTACTGTCAAAGAAATGCATTTGACATTAGTTTAATATTTTTTAGAAAATAGCCAGCATGTGTTGGCAGTGTTTCAATACTCACGTTAGTACAGATAATATTCTCTCTAATCGTTTAAAGAATCACATAACACAAAATAATTACACTATATAACACAACTGAATACAACACAATATATAAAAACAACATCTAAACTACGTGCACATTTCATTTTTCATTTACACGTTCAGTGGTATTTTGACATGTCATGTTAGAATTTTTTAAAGTTACAATCACTTTCACTTTTATAGTATTGACATTTACAGGTTACGAGTTAGGCATAAAAACCAAACAGTTTTTGGAATAGACATAGCATTCAAGAATGTAATGAGACTATTGATCGACTTTGATTTAAAAGCCTACATGACACAAACAATCTATAATACGGTTTGTGTACACATTTACTTAGTAAACCAGAAATAGTAGCAATTTTTTTTATCGACATGTTGCAGCGCCATCTGTTCCAATATCCGTAAACTATGTACTAATCATTTCTATATTCTTAGCACTGAAATTCTAGCAAACGTGAACACAAAACGTAGTATCAAGTGTTTGTCTATTATAGGCATCCAAATCAGAGTCTAATAGTCTTATTACATTCTTGAATGTTATGTTAATTTTGGACACTATTTAGGTTTTATGCATAACCCTTGAACTACAAATATCAATACATTAAAAGTAGAGGTAATTGTAACATCAAAACTTTTTGTTACATTTTTGATATATTGAAAAGTGTCCGAGATTAATTTTATTAGTATCTTTTAATCTGTAGAGCCGTTTTCCTATCAGAGCAATAATTATGAAAAACACTTGGTAATACGAATTACTCGATCAATCGGTAATAACAGGACGGTTCAGGACCCTCTTAAATGTTAATTTTAAAGTATTGTAATTAAGGGCGTAACTAAGGTTAAGATAATAAAGACAGAATTATTTAAAGCAAAACTCGATTTTTTTTGTGTAAATTTAGATTTAAAGTTGTTTACAAATATGGATCATGAACTTATTTTAATGTGGATAAATGTTATTAACAATATAAAAAAAGTTAGAGTTTTATTAGTTTCTCTTAATATAATAACTTCTCATGCAACTTTATAATTTTAGATTTTAAGAAATTTGTTATATCGAAACTTCTTGAAAATGCATCACATCGAAAAAAACTTCAATATTCTTCACCGAAAGAGCACGATCAGTTATATTTTGATAATTTTCCGTATACCAATAATGTGGAATCTTTAATGCAATTTGATAACAATTTGAAAACTGACAAAGTTTACAGAAATAAAGTGGTAAGTTAATTAAAAAGCCTCAACTATTTTGCTTATTCATTCTTAATCAAGATTTAAAAATCTGTAATTCTAAAACTGGCCAATTACAGCTATTTTTCTGAAAAATGAAATGGCTGTGATTAACCAACAGACTTTAGAACAAATATTATTAACCCCAATTTATAATATAATGTATAGTCAAAGACTTAATATGTTCTTTCTCTGGATTTTTCTTTTGATTAATATTCTTTTAATACTTGTCTTCTAGATCTTGCTCATGTCCAAAATAGGTGGAAAANATTATAAAAAAATTTCAATAGCAATTTTAAAAAGAATAATCCATTGCACTCTTGCAAAAAAATACAGCTGGCATAGAGGAAAGGGCAAGATGCAATTCAGTCTCCTTAAAGGATTAGTGAATGCTGTGATTTGTAAGTTTTTTCAAAAAGTAATGTAATATTGTTGCGTTTACGGGTGATATTAATAAAAATTATGTATTATGTATTATGTATTATTAATATTAGTTGATATAATTACGTATTATTAATATCAATTGAAAGTTTGATTGAAATCTAACAAAAGACCGAGAAAATATTTTCTAATGCAGATCTATTTATATGAAAAACAGACTATTCAACTAACAGACTATTTNTACGGCAACTTTCTCTATACTTGTTTTAATTTTATCGACATTCTTGTATTTCAGCTATCTGTTTTCAGTATTTTTCTTAAAATGCTGAAAAGTAGATTATTCTGTTTTATAATACAAATAGATTTACATTTAAAGTATTTTTTTGGTTTTTTGCTGGACTTCCATCAAGCCTTTAATTGATATCAATAGAATATTGTTTTGCTAAACTAATCTTGTTTTTCTCAAAGCTTATATTTCGAAAATGATCCATTTCTTTAATCCTTATTTTCAACTTTTTATTTCAACAAAGATATATTACTTATTTTAAACTTTATTTAAAGAAAATTTATTTGCAAGACAAGTTCCTCTCATAGTTTATTTTTTAATAATTGTATTATTAGGTGCAACCAGGCATACTAAACATGAAGGAAGAGCGTTTGCAGCTGATGAAACTGAGGAAGATATTATTAGAAGCATTAAGGAATTTCTCCGCCAATCAATTGGTCGAGCTAAAACGTAAATATTAACTTACTCTATCAACTTTTTTTTCTTATTATTTATTCTTACTTTATTAATTTCTTGACAGATGGGAATCAAAACATCAAATTGGAAAAAATCAAAATGTTCAGAAACATGTACTTGAAACCGAAAAAGTTTTCTTTCTTGTAGATGTATACAATTTTATATTTCAATTTAATTTTCATCAGTGAAAAAAAGCGACAGCGTTTCACAGTTAAAAATTTTGCTTTGTGTTATTGAATAAGAAAAATATAAAGTTATGTTTAAAAGAAATCTTTCGAAAACGCTGGTATGTTAATACTTATAATAATTATACGTTAATACTTAAATAATTATACGTTAATACTTAATAACTATGACAAAAAACGATTAAGCGGTTAAATTTTAAGGTTTGTTCTTAATATTATGACATGGTTTATTTATTAAATAAAAAAATTGATCTCTTAAGCTTCATTTATATATGAATGTGATATAAATTATAAGATTACTCTTGCGCTTTCTGCATATAATATGTATGAGATTTTACTTTTGTTTATGTATATGCGTTGTTTTATAATCTCCAGAATATACGTATGTTATTTTTGTAAAATGATTAATTTTACAATAAATATTATTAAATTACTTATTTTCAAAACATATATTTTTATATCACATGTCTCATCTGCAATATTATATATACAATCCGATTTTATAATAAAATATAAATATCTAATATTTAACGCAAAATCAGATATCATATGACAGATGAAATAATCATGCCTTTTTAGAATCTGGAAGACATCTTTCAGATATTTCAGTGATATCTGACTAGTATTTACGAAATCAGATATTCTGATATTTAGATATCTTTCAGATATCTTTATGATATATTTTGGTGTGTGGGAAGACTAAGGGAGAGGTTAGATAGTGCGGAACGTGCGTAATGAAGAATTTACGGAATGACTTTTCCCTAAGAGCGCTGCTCCGTTTGCTTGAAGTGGGGTTGGTAGAGACAGGACTCGAGGCGGACCAGTAGGATTAATGCAGACTTAATTAGTAAATAAAAAAGGTCACATCGAGCCAAAAAAAGATATTAATATACTAATACACAGTTTGTCCGGAAAGTTCCCGGACTACGTGAATTAAAAATCGAAAATGAAAGATATGGTTTATTAAACAAGTTTACACTTCAAG
>NW_018022113.1:17423-28491 GCF_002006095.1 Pseudomyrmex gracilis
ATATCAATAATATAAAAAATACGCAATATACATTATGTCAAGATATAAACGAAGTCAATGTCTAAAAGCAACGCAAACAGTTGGCCGTTGATAGTAAACATGGTGTAATTACCTTGGAGATGACATTCTAAAAGATAATAAAGTAAAGTATTCAATCACCGTTACACATGAAGCAAAATTTAAAATGAACTTACTATAATGCCAAATAGTCAAACTCTGAAGTGAAAGATAAAAGGCACGAGAAACATATAGGAGTTCTCCCACTTATAGTGGATGTTTTTCACAGTGAGAGACATTCAAAACATTGAAGTAAGAAGTGTCAAGTAATTTCAAGTCGTTAACAGAATTTAAACTGTGTGACTGTTTTTTTATAAAGATCATTTCTGAAATTAGCCTGGTAATTATGCATTTTAGTTCACACATCACCGATTTCTTTGCGCTTCCGATATGTTGTAGGGCAGGTCATACTGAGCGATTGTGTGGAACAATTTTGTGGGAGACGGCCTTAGTTTAGGAGATATGGCAATTTGAAGTTTCCGAAGTTTAACGCTTTATTCTAGATATTACAAGCTGTTATTACGAACAGTTAAGTTTAAGGGAGCGACCTCCTATTTCAATAATTTTTATATATGTTGTGAAGGTCATTGTCCCGAGTAATAATGTGAAGATTTTAGGCAGGGGTCGTTGTTTGTTAAAAAGTTACAAGAGGACGAAGTTTCACGAATGAATTCTTATTTTTCGGTCCCACGTACATTTCGTTCGCGTTTGAAGCGCGTAGACAAGGGGGACTGCGCCCCTCTGCACTAACCCCCCCCCCCAAAACTTAATCTAACCTAACCTCCAAAAGGGACTTTGCCTCTCCTCGTGATCCCCTCCTCGAAAATCAAGTACCGATTTTTCACAAGAAGCGAATGTAATCGGAAGTCGTAACCCCCCTCGGAAAAAAATAACGATTTCCAATTACATTTGCTTTTTGTAAAAAACTTCTTTTAGAGGTTACGTTAGGTTAGGTTTTGGAAAGAGTGCAGGGGGGGCGCAGCTCTCCTGCCTACGCGCTTCAAACGCGAACAAAAAGAACAAAAATAATAATATTGTTCCAAAACTTTGAACTGCCATATCTGCTAAATTAAGGCCGTCTCCCACAAAATTTTTTCATTTACTTACTCGGTGTGACCTGCCTACAACATATCTGAAGCACATTGAAATCGGAGATGTGTGACCTAAATTGCATATTTACCATTAGCCTTTTATAATAATGATGTTCATGATTTAGAATCTGGACATTGTCCCAATCAAAAGAATGATTAAGATCTGTTTTGTGTTTTGAGATTACTGATAGTTGGGAGGAGAAACGCTTTATGTTATTAAAATGTTCTTTTAGTCTCGTTTTTAAACTCTTAGTCTGTCCCACATAAGACGCTGATCTTTAGCGTCCCACATAAGACATGATCTCCAAACTTGCCGGGCTTGTGTCCTTTCAACAAAAAGATCTGATTTCCAGGTTTAAAAACTTTAAAAACGGATTGACCTTTCGGTTGTAATAGATCTTTGACTTATTCTTGGCTTCAATCACGTTTTCTCGAGCACTTTCTTGCATACTATAAAGTTGATTTACTAAATCAACTAAATAATCGTTATAGATTGCCACTTTGTCATTTGGTGCTAAGGATTCGCTAGAAGGTACTCATGTTATCTTCCCAAAAACCAACTTGTGCGGAGTATGCTTAGTTGCTTTGTGTACAATTGTAGTATAGTTAAAGGCCTCACATTACGAGGCCTATCCACCTGTCCCATTGGTTTTGTTTATTTGCTTATTGTTTCAAATACTTGCCTAACGCATAATGTGACAGTTCTAACGAGCCGTTAGATTGTGGATGAATGGATGTCGTACGGAATTTACAACTTCGAAATCTTTTTGTCACTTTTCTCATTAAATCACTAACAAAATTTTTGTTTTGGTCACTTAAAATGGCTTTGAGTGCGCTCAACGCAAATGAACTTATCTACGAAATCTTCGGCTATCGTTTCCGCGGTTTGATCCGGCAATGGTATTCCCATGCAAATTTTTTAAACTGATCTTGTAAGGTTAACACGTAAAGATTCCCTTTCTCGGTTGCTGGCAAAGGACCCACTATATCCAGTGTGACTTTAACAAAGGCGGAATCTGGCGTGTCGGTACTTATCATTGGTTGTTTTGGTTTCAATATAATTTTTTTAACTGACACTGTAAACACTGTTGTATATAATGTTGAACGTTTAATTTTAAATTTTCCCAGCAGTTATGTTTGGTACGATCATAAGTTTTACTTATACACCACGATGTTCTCCGGTTGAAGAACAATGGACTTTTCCNATTATTATAGGTCTTAGATCCTTAAGAAAATATTTAAGTGTCCCGTTGCATATAAAAAATTTGACGGACGTATCGATAAATACTGAGAGAAAGATTTTCCGTTATTTTAAGGTACATTTTTAATATATTGTTTTTGCAATGTTTAATGTTTCTAGATTTAAATTCTCGGCTTAGATTAAAAAGTCTCTTAGTGTACTGGTAATGTAAGTTAATGTTTCGGTAGGCTCTTCTTGTTGTCCTTTGATAAGAGCTAAGGCTATATGGTATTGGTTTTTATATTTTATGAGTCTGGCTTTACCTATTGTGAGAGTTCCTAAATTAAGCACTTCATTACGCTCAAACAACTTTTGCAAACCGGAATCTAAAGGATTTTTATTTGTATCTACGAAATATATTATATTGTCTTTTCGCATAAATAATAATTCGCGAGATTCGATGATACAGTTGTTTAGTGACTGAATATCAATTATTGTTGGTTTGAGTTTTTTCTGTGGTTTATGTTTTCTAGCAATTTTCTGTTTCTGTTTTTCCTCTTTTTCCTCACTTTCTTCATCATTTTCTTTGTCTATTCCCGGTTCATTACTTATTGTATCTGAAGGATCGTTTTTTCAGTGAGCTGCTTCGCATTCTTTTATTTGATATTTGCGTTTTGCTGCTTGACTCTGTGTTTTTACTTTATTAGTTGTAGGTGACTCACAAGTTTGTGCTGTTTCAACGGTATTTTGGTTGGTGAGGTCGCTTACTTCTTAGATTAGAATTTGTTAGTTTCGTTGTCAAAATAACACAAATAATCTATTTTGTCATTTTCTGACTCATTGTCATCTTCCAACCACCTTGAACTTTGATCTACGTCTTCAGGTTTGTTTGGATTTAATTGTCTCTGATCCTTGATTACTCTGCACTTTTTGTTTTCAAAACTTACTGGATTCTTAGATAATGCGTCGGCATTTACATTCGATTTTCCCGCTTTGTATACTACTTCGTAATCATATTCTGCTACTTCCAATCTTTAACAAAGTATGCGCATGTTTGCATCTTGCGCATTCTTAAACCACGTCAAAGGCTTGTGATCGATGACTAGTGTAAATTTTTGTTCACTAGCACAACACAGGCGCGCGCTACGCGCGCGCTATGATTGATGAAGATACATATAATTTGAAAAATAATTAATAAAAAATATTTAGAAAAAAAAATTTTAGAAACTTATTTGTGTGTACCAAAAATTATTCTATTATACATGTATTATTTTACATTTCATATTTTACATTTTTCTTAAAAATAGAGCCTTCTTCGAATGAAAATTTTGTTGTAAAGTTTTAATTAGCATGACGTGCTTTTTCTTAGAATCTCATAGCACACAAATTTCTATTATATATTGTAGATTATGGTTAGATATCTTGGAAGAAACTTGTATTAAGGTATCTTTTCATATACGCAGCATGCTGCGATAGGAAACCTGAGGATGCGATCCCATGCAGTGTTATTTTTCGCGTAACGCGTAACACGTAACCAACCAGAGAGATTGTAATTTTTTGTAATCTTTCTGATTGGTTACGCGTTACGTGTTACGCGTAAAATACCAGTGCATAAGATTGCACCCTTCAGATCCGTCTACAATGGAGAGTTTTAAGAGAAACTGCTGAGCCGCTGGCAAAAGTCTGCTCAGCTACTACTCAACCGCTACCCTATCGGGTAGGTGGCGCCATCTCTCAGGACCAAGTTAAACTAAAACAAGGATAAATAACATGAGAGAAACAAGCATAGACATATACTCTAACGCTTTTGCTAAAATTGTACTAATCGTATTTCGAATTTTTCTTGTCTCACAAGGCCTCATAATCTTTTTTTGAAACATTTAAAATATCCGTCTATGTTTCTAGATTGGGATAAAGATATTTTTATCTAGATTTAAATAGCTAATTTTGCATATAAAGTAAAAATGTAGTTTTTGTAATAACAGTCTAAAAATTTTTTTGTGTTTTTCTTAAATTTTTAGACTTTATTTCATTCTTTACTATATTTGTTTTATTTCTGGAGAAGTATTTTTTATTCTGATTCATAGTTTTCATAAAAAATTCCAAATACGACATGACGGTAGAACAGGACGGTTGAGCATCTTCTTAAGCAGTAACAGTAAAAAATTGACTACTCACAATCGATTATTCTTCTGTACTTTGTTTGTGATTTGTCAATTTTTTACTTTTACGACCTAAAACTCTTCATTGTAGACAACCCTTTACAAGACTCACAGTATCTAGAACTGCTTCTGTTATTATATCTTATTCGATGTCATTTTCTGCGTTATGTTTAAATTTTATGTGAAATAATACATGAAATTTCATAAACTTAACGCAGAGAATATATTGAATTAAGTATAGTAGCGGAAGCATTTACAATTTGAATTACGTAATACTTTGGTACTGTAACATATTGCGTATGTGAAAAAATATCTTACGGCCTGTTCTACAATACAGTCGTAAGCCGTAAGTCGTAAGAAATTGATCAATCACAAACCAATTACAGAAGAATAATCGACTGTGATTGGTCAATTTCTTACGATCTACGGCTTACGACTGTAGTGTAGAACAGGCCTACATGCTTTTTTCAAGAATCATCAAAAAGTTAAGTGAGTGATAATAAGTGATAATGACTGACAGTGATTTATATGTGTATAGATTAAAAACTAAAACTTATAAGTGAATAAAAATATGAGTAAATGAGTAACTGGGAGTGATAATTTAAAATTTTTTTTATAATGACTAATAGTTTTATAAAATATACGATGTAATAGAAAGTACGCAAAAAAAATATTTAGTAACTCACAAAATTACTTGAACACTTATCATAGAATAATTTCTTATTATAATATGAGTGATACAAAACTTTTTCAATATCATTTGCAGTATAAATAAAAACAATTATTGAGATTTATTAGGTAAACTGTTAAACAAATTTAAAAATATATTGTATGTTAGTTATAAATTTATTATTATAAACATACATGTCACAAAAATTACAAAATTATTTCAACAGATAATTTGTATGACATTTAACAATTGTTAATAGTTGATAGATTTTTAGACATATATACGATTCTTACCGCATGTTTGAAATCATTGTGTTGAAAGTAAACATCTTCAGATACAATTTCAGTTTTGTAAGATTTTCTTTTGTTTTGTTGCAAAATGCGCGGATATTTATTTTTACTTATTAAATATTTTGTTTATAAATATTAAGTTCCTTGTAGTGTTTGCTTCTATACATCCGCATACCATAATCCACATTTACGTTTAATAGTTGTACGTAAGTTTTTAATTTCCATTTCTGTGCTAAATAAGTAAGTACTAAGAACTATTCATTTTGGAATAAAGTACTATTGACAGATAAATTTAAATTTAATATTTTTAATTGGACAAAATTTTGTTTGAAAAAAAGCAAACAAAGAAATAAAAATTTAAATCTTGCGTGTGACTAAACATAGAGGATGACTCTATCATGGTATAAGAATGTAAGACAACGTGTATGATAGCAAGCGGAACAGGACATTTAGTGTATATATACAAAATATTGGATAAATTTAAATATTGTATATTCTGGATTTTGTAACAAATTTCAAAAGAAAGTGCTATAAATTTCAATTATATATACATATATATATAATCCGAAATTTATAGCACTTTCTTATATATATATATATATATACGGTGTTTCAGTACCTNTGTTACAAGGCGATCTTTTAGTTACCGTTCATGATATGCAAAAATGTTTAAGAAATAAATTGGTTNNAAGAGATACATGTTATGGAAGTTTCTTTTTTTTAAGATCATTATTTTTTAAGGTCATCGATGTTTGTTTAAATGGGATTACATATTTTTATTATTATACTGTAATAGTTGAAATTAAGACAAATCCAACGATCTATAATANTATGATCTTCACGTGACCTTAAATACGACAAATGTAACCTCTTTTAAAAATGAGCGTGAAAAATGAAACTATATTAAAAACTTTAATAATAAAATATTTATTGTAATATATGTTCAAAATTATTTTTATTGACTTCTAAACATCTGTTAAATCAATTCTTGAAACACAAATTATGAAAACTTTCTCTTTGATAAAGCTTTATAGAAAAACATCATAGCAAAATAACGTGATACCTATCGAGAGAACCATAATATGAAAAATCAGTTGCTACTGAGCTTCTCGTTGTAACAAGTTTTGAAAAAATGTACATCATATTGCGAAGAAAATAACATCAACGTTTTCTAATATATTGATACGGACCTAAAAAGAAGGTCGAAACGTCTATATATGATCACTTAGTTTAAATAAATCAACTACTTACACATCCACACATCAACACCGGTGTTATGCTCTAACTGCCTTATCCACACTATCCATAATGTAAATATACTTGGCTACGTTTTATTAGAGAGAAAATTTTCATAATTTTCTTTTCTATAATTGAATTAACAAATGTTTAAAAGTCACAAAAATTATTTTGAACATGTATTATTATGAATGTTTCATTATCTATTGTAGTTTTATGTCTATTTTTAAAAAAAAGTTTAAATTTGTCGTACTTAAAGTCACGTAAAGGTATTATAGATCGTAGGATTTGTTTTGATCTTAACTATTACGGTAATATTAATAAAAATATGTAGTCTTGTTTAAACAAACATTGATGATCTTAAAATCTTGAAATACTAATTTAAAAAAAAAAAACTTCTAGAACATGTATCCCTTTGAACCAAACAACTTATTTTTCAAACATTTTTGCGTATTATTAACAAAAATATTGCTTTATAAAGAAACGTGAATAGAAAAAAACAAAAATGAGTACACGGTTTTCTTACTTACATATTTTATTAGACAGTTTGTTGTGACAGTTTTGCTCAATTATTTAAAGGATGCTGTGACCTCACGAGTGTTCTATCTGCAATTTATTATTATTTTAATAAAGAAGATCCGAATCAATAACCGGAAACGTCTATTGATTTAATAAGGATTATTTCTCATACACGATCATCTTGTATTTTACTGCCCACATTGATCTTTTGATTACTTCCTTTTAGTTTATTCTTATTCTTAATGTAAATATAATTTCGTTTGTGAATAACAAAAGAAATATAAATTTATAAGTTTTTCACAAATTCGTGAGATGCACAGAATTGTTTCCATATTCTGTCAAAATATAAAAACTAAACTGTCTAAATAACGACAAAACAACAAAATAAATTGATATTATATTTTCCAATTACACAATTGAACAATTAAGTAATCACACCATTATTGATACGTTTACGTGTGTTTAGAACTTCATTTAATTAAATACGTTGAGGTGTTTTATTTGACGTTTGCGTTGGCTCATACTTTCCTAACACTGAGATCACTGTGTTGTTTTCTATTTGCAATTCCACTGGCACATTGCCGTTATTAAATCGTGATACTTTAGGCGGCTTCGCTAACGCGCCATCCAAATGAACGACTGCGAAAGATATTTTAATAAACAACTATATACAAAACAAGAATATGAGAATACACACAAATATACCAATATCAAACTATGAGAATATAAAAATATAAAAATATATCAATATACCAACAGAACAAATATGAAGAACTATATAATTTGATTTATAAAATCAACGTGATAATCGTACGTGCAGAAGGTTTTTCAACGTTTTATTTTACTACAACAATTTAAAATGTTTGATGCATTTTTTAACACCACCGCTTAACATATAAATAAGTTCATATAAATAATACTAATGGAATCTCCGTCACGTGAAAATATACATGTAAATATATATAAACTAACTTACAAACTTACATTGAATTTTATGTTCCATATCGTCGATTAAGTCATTCCACAACATTATCTGAATTCTTCTTCCGTTATTGTTATTTAAATAAAATTTAAATACAGTATATTCCCTTACNAAAAAGACCTACTGCCGATTACATATAAATACAGTCAGTAATATAAATATTACTGACTCTGACATAAGAATATTATTAGATATTACAGAAATCACTGACACTATTACTGGCAATGACACAAAATGCCAGTAATTTTTTCGTACTAATGCCGCAATATATTACTGCCAGTAATTCTATTTCGTAAGGGTTGTTAATCACTCACTACACGTTTCAGGGATTCCATACCGTTCACGTTTTCTATTCTTCTTTGAACCAAAAAACATATGTTAGAAAATCTTTTTGCTTTTCGAGTTACCATACTTGTAAAAAATACGAAAAGACTCTTCAATCAACCTGACACAAAGTAGTAAAATTTGACAAATTTATACCATATAAATTTACATTCTCCTACATGAGAAAATGTATTTCACTCCAAATGAAACAAATAAAAAAACTTTTATACTATGTAAATTGAACAAATAAGTAACAAATATGTGTAGTGATTCTTTTTCAAATAAATGAGAAAGAATATAAGAAGTTTGTAAAGTTGCAAAGGAATCAACAGAACAAATATTACATACCAATGAGTAAAGATACAAATGTATTATAATAGCAACCACATCACCGTGAATATAGAAAACTATAAGCATTGTTGCATTGTTATTAATATAAAAGAATTTTGCTCACTTAATCAAACTACTTAGATATGAGCAAGAAAACAAAACGAAAACGAATTATTTTTGAAGAAATTTGTAACGACAAATACATAATAAGAAAACGAAAACAAAAGTATTAAACAGCCAGACAGACAAAGTCTATCAGTTTATATACTCACACAGTTGAATCGTATAACTGTATTTATCGATATATTTGTTGCTAGAGAACAATTCGTTCTGCTCTAAACTCTCGAACTCCTGAATTTCTTTGTCCGATATCATTATTCTTAAAAACTACCCTTACAAAAAAAAATTACTGGCAGTAATATATTGCGGCAGTGGTACGAAAGATTTACTGGCAATCTATGTAATTGTCAGTAATATTTTCAGTGATTCCTGTAATATCTAATACTATTCTTGTGTGATTGTCAGTAATACTTATATTACTGACTTTATTTATATGTAATCGGCAATAATTCTTTTTTGTAAGAGTACACGCAGTGATGTGCACCGTTTGTCAATTTAATGAAAAATAAATGAAAAAATTCAACAATTGACGATCTGTCACCAATACCTTAAGATTTTTTCTTTTTTAAATAATTTGTATGTAGTTTAGGAAACACTCTAAACACACGTACATGCGAGTTATTGTATCTATGACAAAAAAAACAAAAGAATGTAAATATGCAATGGTAACATACGTTTAAGTACTGTTCACAATTCACCATTTGCACACATAATCGCTATTGCACTTGGATCGAGATAAAGAAATAAAAAATAAATAAAACATTATTAAATAAATAAATAAAAAATAAAAAAATGATGACATACAGTCTGACAAAACAATTCGTATAGACAATATGTGACCTAAAAATTAAAGTGAGCCGTCCAGCACGTAATTGAGTAAATATTTCATTAATAATAATTGCATGAAACAAATCGAACATAACACTCAGATCATCCCTTACGAAAAAGAATTACTGGCACTAATATATTGCGGCAGTGGTACGAAAAAATTACTGGCATTCTGTGCAATTGCCAGTAATATTCTCAGTGATTCCTGTAAAACCTAATAATATTCTTGTGTGATTATCAGTAATATTTATATTAATGACTTTATTTCTATGTAATCGGCAATAGTTCTTTTTCGTAAAGGATGAGTGCGAGAAAACCAACGTTTTCTCGTTTGATTTGGAAATAGATATTTTTTATGTTTCAACGATCAATGGTGTATTTGTTTGAACTATTCACAATAAGTGGAATTTTATCTGAAAACACTTACAATTTCAACTAACTACGGAAGGAAGACTAGTGCAATAGAATAAAAATATCTAAGTAATAAACAAAATAAACAAATATGAATAGCCAAATAATATAAAAAAATAAATAAATACGTATATATATAAATAGGTAGACAAACACATAGCGTTATTTTAAGTCAAAAAATCTTATACCACTTTGCAAAATTCGCAATATTAAACAATATGTCAAATACTAAATATTTGCGAATGAACGTGCACCCACGTGTGTAAAGACAGCTCAGTGTTTCGCGCGCTCACGTCGTAGCAACAGAATGGAAAGAGCTATTATAAACAGCATATAATATATATAATATACATATATACATGATTCATATATGTACTGTTTATAAACTTTTCTTCTTATTTTATGCTCTTCTTCCTGTAAAGTAATAATTACATAAAAATAAACTAATTTTCGACACATCTTGATATTACTTGACTTATTTATTTTGATGAAAAAAATATGGTCAATGCTTTCACATTTAGTCGTCGATAGGTACTGATTTTTATGCATATTATATGTTGTTTATATTAGCTCCACCCATTCTGTTCTTACGATATGAGCGTGCGAAACACTGAGCTGTCATTAACTTATAAAATAGTATCAATTGAAAACAAAATATTTTCTACAAAGCGACACAAATGTTTTAAATTGGTAGTGTCTCAATTTTATTTTTTTTAGAAATTAATTATTTTTTCATCACTGATTTGTCCGTGAAATTGTCACATGATAAATCAAAAATCCGACGCGAGCAGTAAAATATAAGATAACCGTGTATGAGAAGTAATCTTTATTAAATTAATAGACGTTTCAGTCCATGGGTTCGGATCTT
>NW_018022113.1:29185-31013 GCF_002006095.1 Pseudomyrmex gracilis
TGTTGTATTATGTGTGTATCAAATAATTCAATAGGTTTTAAATTACTAAAAGACGCTTACTCAATGCTGGAATATCTTACAAAGTCTACGTCACTTACAAACTACCAGAAATAGTCTATCAATCAGAATAAAACAGCAATCAATTACAGACCAAATACGTAAGCTTAAAGCAATTTATTCGCGTAAAATTCTGGCTAGATAATGATCTCTGTAAAATATTCTGAATTATCGCACAATTGCTATTTTTTTAAATCAGTGTCGTAATCGAAAGTGAGCGCATGTGAGAGTCAATTCCGAAAATCGTTTCATTTTAACTATTAAGCCTTGTCTACAATAGTCGCACAGGCTGTGTCGCATGTCGTAAGTAGTAACGTCGCAGGAAAAGTTGTCGCATTGTCGCTTAGTAGATATCTACAACAGTCGCAAGAATTATTTGCGACAGCCAATCAAAAAATAGAGCGTGAAAATGTAACTTGAAACGTTCTTCTAAGTGCACTCTTCCGAAAATGATCGACAGGCAAAAAAGATTAGTACTCATGTCTTTTAGCACTGGCAATGACAGATTATTATCCATTTTCTTGAAAAGGTAATACACGAATGAAAGGAAATAATCGCAAAAAAAGAATTCCAACAAAAAAAAACAAAAGAATTTCATGAAGTACACTGATTTGTTGCTGTACAGGTTTGGTGCTGAGGACCGACTGACTGAATGTACAAGAATCAGCTAGCATGAACTAGCATATGCAAATCACTTCGGCGCCAAACTTCCTGTGCTGTGNTTGGCTGATCTCATGCGACATGCTTGTTGCAGTCGCAGAAAGTTGAAGTTGGCTCAACTCTGTACGACAAGGGTTCTTGCGACTGCGACAACCTTACGACCGGAAACAGTGTTCGTACCATGGTGGAAGTAATAAGATGTGCTCGTGCGCAAGCATTTTTGTTGGCCAATAAAANAGCGTGACTGAATTCAGCCATCTTAAGTCATTCAAATGCATATAATTTAAAAAGAAATTAATAATACAGTTAATAAATCAATTTTAAGTATAATTTATTAATTACAATATCATATGTGTTAACTGTAACTAAATTATACTAATAAATATGCATACCGATTTGTAGAGTTAACCTATTTTTTACGCTCTTTGTTTATATAGAGTGTATTTATGCATATGCGCACATTATCTTATTGTATGTTACGTGTACTATAGAATTATGGCGGATCTCAGTCACTGCGCAGAACGTGACTAAAATTGTCCAAGAAACGAGCACACCTTGGCTGCTTTCCTTTTAGGAGACACAGTCGACACAAGTCGACACAAAAGTCATTTTATCTTCGTTCAGTATTCAGTGAGAAACAAAGACAGAATGACTCTTGTGTCAACTTAGTCTTGTGTCGACTGTGTCTCCTAAAAGGAAAGCAGCCCTTATTACTTCCACCATGGTTCGTACGACATTCTCATACGACATACGACACGATCTGTGCAACTATTGTAGACGAGGCTTTAGCGATATAAGCGATGTGTTCGTCGCCACTCTTGACGTAGTTGTCCAAATTAATATCATTACGCTTAGCTTTGAAGNCAGTCTTAAAATTTGTCTGCTAGGCAGTAGCGCCGTCTTGGAACATTTCGGTAAAATGAAAGCTACTTCCATTCTCAGTCTTTCCTTTTGCATTGTTGACNGAACTATCGAAATAAACTTCATTGACATGCTTGCACAATGTCGCATTGAACGATTCTACGTCACCTTCCGGTATCTTGCATCTGAAATATCGGCTTATTACGATTAATTTTGCTAGATCCGCGCGCGCTGCCGTATCAATGAGCAT
>NW_018022114.1:0-9291 GCF_002006095.1 Pseudomyrmex gracilis
CGGTCCCTTTCAGTGGAGTTCATCGGTTGATCGGCGAGCTGTATTAGGCCTTCAAAAACTAATTCGAGTGAAATCTCGAAATTCCCCTCATTTTTAAAACTTTTGGAAGAGATATCATTTGCATGTTTTTGATGTGGACATTAGCAGTCTCAGGCATATCCCTGAGATATTATTTGAACATCATTACTCGTTCGAAAATGTCTCAACGAGATATCTTTTGCACATTCAAAGTCTCTGTGAGATATCTTCAAGACATCTTAAATACATCATTGTGCCGTCTGGGGTGCCTCTTGATATGTGACGCAAATATAGCATCCTATATGAATTTAAGAATTTTGTAGCGCGACAGTCCGATGTAAAAGTTTTATGTCTGAGTATAAGTTAGGAAACCCTACTTTCTAGCAGGGGGTACCGACCGAAAACTTTTTTTGTACAGTTTATCTTCATACACAGAGAGAGTATCTGTTTCGATGCACACATACTATGAAACATTGTCCAGAGTGACGATCTGGCAACATTGCTATCCACTCTCACACGCTAAATAACAAGAAAACTTCAGTTCTTTTTATCACTATATCTTTAAAACTAAACGGTCAATCATTTTGATTTTTTTTCTAATGTTCCTAAGAATCTCTTTTGCCATATATCTGTTTTTGGTCACTCTCTTGTTATTGTTTTTTATTATAGAATTAAAAGTACACGATTTTTGTATGAATCGTGTATATACTACATACGAAAAGTATAATCTTTGAAACCAATTATCTCACGTTCGGAACGCTCAATCCTTTTAAAACTTGACCAGTGTGTAAATATTACATTTATTAACGTGTATCCAAAGTTTCAACTTTTTCTTGTTAAATGCGATTTGCGCTACAATGTCCTTAAGAATTGTAATTTCAACTCTAAAACTCACGTGTAATAATTTACACATGAATACATATATACATATGTGTACATTATATATATACTATATATTTCTGCACAACATCCTGCAAAAGCGGCTCTTAATTCAGAGCCTGAAGTTTCTTTTAATTTATTAAGTTGCAAAAGTTTGTAAGGTCACAAACAGGTAATTGTAGTAACGACTTAAAAGTTGTTTTCTGTTATATTAGTTTAGGTTTTAAATGTTGTCCACATTCGATCGACAATGTATTTAGTTAGTTTCGAACAAAACGTCAAATCTAAAGCAAAACTGGAACCGGATAAAATTCATGTTTGCATACTTTATCACCTTAATCGAAGTGAAACAACAACTATAAAAGATAAATAATGAAGTTTGATGATAATCAGCTCCAGAAATTCTTATTAAAACAGATATATGTATGGCTGTATGGAGCAGACACGGATGTCGATGTGTGTGTTCAAAATTTAGTTTATTGCGATAAACTGTACAGTACAAAGCTTTCGACCTTTGGTTTAGGTCTTTCTCAATGTAATACTACAAAAATGTTAACAATAATCAATAGTACACAATAAAAAAAAAATTGTAAGAGTAAGACTTAACAAAAAACTTACATTAGACTCGCAAAAAAGAAGAAGAAGAAATAGTGACGGTCGTTGTTAAGTGGATAATTAGTAGTCAGATAGTAAGACTAGAGGTTCGACCATCACTTTACAATATAAAGAAGTGACTGAAAAGGGCTGATATTCAAAACGAAAATCAACGCTACGATCTTCGATCATGTGACGTCATTCAAACACATATAGTATCGACAAATGGTAAGTAAGACCTGTCAAGACTTTCGGTGTCGCTATGTAAATTCAAATCATGTCTTTGCTTTCTTATATGCAGAGTCTCCGAAATCAAACGCTTGTTGTAAGATCTCTCATTATTCAAAATTTTTACATGATCCCAATCAAAATCGTGAGAGAAATTGATTCTGTGGTCCGTGATCACAGATCTCTGAGACGAATTTCTGTTGATATGATACTTATGTTCTTTTATTCTAATTTGTAGCATTCTGCCCGTCTGACCGACATAAGAAGCGTCGCAATCGCGGCAGTTTATTTGATATACAACAGAAGGACGTGAGGAATAGGGTAGAGAATCTTTAAGAACGTTAATGAATTTTGACAATTTGTCAGTACAATAAAAAGCTGAACGTGTGTTAGAGTCTTTAGAAAATGCTGTTAAAAATTTATCTGAGAAACTACTATTACAATTTTCTTTTTATTGCGTACTATTAATTATTGTTAACATTTTTGTAGTATTACATTGAGAAAGACCTAAACCAAAGATCGAAAGTTTTGTACTGTACAGTTTATTGCAATAAACTAAATTTTGAACACACACATCGACATCCGTGTCTGCTCCATACAGCCATACATATATCTGTTTTAATAACTATAAAAGACTCAATTTGTGAGTCCTATACAGAACATATCATGTTTGTTAATCTTTCTGTGAGAAGTGGTTTAAAAGGGTTAAAAATGATAGATGATTGTATACGACGAGCCACAAGTTTTGGTCGCCCAAACAAAATGAAGAACAAGGAATTGGAAACAATACTTAACGAAACCTCGACTTCAATATTAAAAGAGCTTGCAGGACAGCTTGGAGCTAATGAATCAATAATATCTTGCATTTGAAAGCAATGGGAAATATCTAGTAGGAAGAAAGATGACTTCTCTATGAATTCTCTGCAAATACGATTGCAAACCGGCGTATCATCTTTCCCATCTGTCTCTTATTTGTCAAGCACAAAAAGAGAAATTTTTTGTGATAAATAATTACGGTGATGAAAAGTGGATCTATTTTGACAAAACGCAATAAGTCATGGATTAATTCCGACTAGTCATTGACATCCACAACAAAACATAACATCCACGGTCATAAGATTTTCCTATGTATCTGATAAAAGACCAAGAAAGAATATTATAAGCTATTATTATTGAAGCAGGCAGACACAGGAGATCCGGTACAGTTAAGACGAACTAAGCCATGAAGGTAAAATGTCCTCAAATAACCGGTAAATTCGACGCAAAGTCATCTGCTTCAACACTGGGTCGCATGTTGCGGTTTAGTTTTGACACAGCTTTTTACGATCAAATAATTGTCACAACTGAAAATTATACTACTTATAGAGTCTGGACCATCGTTTCCCACGTGCTTACTTTGGTTCACATTAATTAACTAATAACTTAATAAATATTGAGAATTTTTCAAAAAAACGTATAACTTTTCTGTTCAGACTGATTTATCTATCTTCACATTTCAACTGTGTCAAAATTTGTTACATCTTGTATGTAAAATGTTTATTAAATTAAATATATCACATATTTAAAAAATTCTCAATCATAATTTTTTTAAATTTACATCACAAAAAATAAATATGAATTTTCTTTCTTTCGTAATTTACAAAACACGAGTTTCTGTTTGTTATTAATTTTTCTTTCATCAGAATTAAAAATACAAAATTTTTATTTCGATTACTAATTACAAAGATATAATTGAAATCCGAGACTTACCAATTGTATTTACCTCGATTTTTAATATTAGACAGTTTCTCATTCGATATCACTAAAAATCGCATCGCTCAAACAGAGCAAAGTTCAATTATTAAACTCGCCCGTTTAATCGATCGCGATAGATTACACAGGCCCACAAAAAAACTTTTTTTTCTGCGCCATGAATGCCAGTATGATATTTTCATGTATTTTTTCCTAACCTCAAACAACATATCAAAACGCATAAAAACCATCAAAAACATAACTTTATCAATTGAATCATCCCCAAAACCATCTAACCTCACAACCCAATAACCCCTTAACGCCATTACCCCAATTCAATAACTCCATAACCCTCTAACCCTAAAACCCCTTGTCTTCTTTTCTACGATCTTCAGACTTTATAGATGCTTTTGTAACGCTTGACACTTCTGCATACTTTATTTTGCTTAAATTTGATGAATTAAAACCTACAGTGTTCGTCATGCAAAAATAGCAGTCATCCCTACTTTTGGGTTCTTGCCACATTGTTGGGCGTAAGAACTTGACCCCTTGGGTGTCGTGCCGATCTAACATTGTTTTGCAACCACTGCAGATAGCTGATGGTAACCAGTCATGATCCTCTCGATTCATTCACAGCTAAAGCATCGCTGATATATTGCTTGCAAATTTACGGAAAACTTTTTCAAGTTCTTTTTTAATTTAAAATCTCCACAAACATAGCAATAAGCATCAACGTTACCAATACAATCATGTGTGTTTGCAGTAGCTTGAAATCGTGTCGGATTTTTAAAACTATTGAAATTTGCCATGGGAATATTGATGAACCCACGCGGTAGAGATCCCGTTCCGATCGCGGGCGAGTCCACCGGCCTAAGGGTGATAACCCCCACACCTCTCTAGGACTAAGTATGGGGGTTTTCCGACTTTGACAAAGACAATGTCAACTCGTCGTCGGACACACTCCGGCTTTATCCTCACACTCTACCGCCCACCTGCACGGCAGCGCGCCTTCGCTGATTTTGTTACTTCAGAGAATTGGAAAGTGGATTATTCCACACATCTTCTTATGAAGCAGTGTCACCATTTCCAGTGTTGTCCGAAGTAGCAGGATTTTTCATTATGACAATTAAACATGAGTAACAACATTTTTAGTTGTATGATTTACTTAGTATGTATGACAGAGAAATGTCTCAAGCGTAAAAAAGCATCCTTGTAATAAAGTTTTTCTTTTTCAAGAGTATAAAGTTCCTGGTATAAGTGAGTTATAGGCTTATTGAAAAATACACGAGATTTTTCGGTTTCCCCGTACAAGATCTCTCTACTACATGGGGTTTTAGGGTTAGGGGGTTATGGAGTTATTGAATTGAGGGGTAATGGCGTTGAGAGGTTATCGGGTTGTAGGATTAGATGGTTTTGGGGATGATTCGATTGATAAAGTTATATGTTTTTTGATGGTTTTCATGCGTTTTGATATGTTTTTTGAGGTTAGGAAAAAATCCTGACGTGTATGGGATAAACGGGTTGCGGATTCGTGCTCAGCGGGAAAAAATATATGGGAATATCATACTGGCATTCATGGCGCAGAAAAAAAAGTTTTTTTGTGGGCCTGTGTTATCAAATGTGCTGCTTGCACCAAGGAACTCTGCGAATATTTTGTTCCATCTGAACCGGCAAGTTGGAAATGAAAGTGTCAAATTTAGACAACATTCCGAAAAAAGCAAAAAAGTTTCAACAGATTTTTCTCTCTCCGATGTTGGGCCACGATTTATATAATCTCGTCGGTTCTTGCAATACATTCTCGAGTTCTTTTTGCGGTCTTACTGTCTATGTTCTGTAGATATGTTCTTCTCGTGTATAACATAAGAAGCCACTTGTAAACTTCATTTGCAAATAAAATTTTCTACGTCATAATCGAAAAAAATATCGATTGTTTTATTATTTGGTGTTTTAACGTAACTATTAGCTACCGTTTTCCTTTAATCTTCTTTATATAATATAGCTTCATGAAACGATTTACTTCTGACCTAACGAGGATATAAGCGAGCAGGCGATACAGTTATGGCTTTAGGGTGCGATGACCCGGTCATTATCTTTAATTAGCGGCGCGATAGAATTTGCGGTGACTTCGATAAAGTTAGCAAAACTGGCGAAGTGAAACGTGTCGCTGTCGACGATCGACACCAAAATGACCGAGACAGTTCGCACTAGAAAAAGACGAAAAAAGAAAGATTGAGAAATTAGAGAGAAAGAAGCAAGACAGAGATTCTCCGCCAGACGCAAAGTCAGGTTCACGAGTTTTTTTTATCTCTCACATATACGTACGATCATCAGATGACGTTAGCTTTATCTGAGATTTTTTTCTCTCAGATAGTTCGACGTCCCCTTTCACCTTTAATCTCGGTCGATGCACATCCGGTGCAGCCGATATTCCGCATCGCTGGCGCGATGCGCAACCTTTTCCCCATGGACGCTCGTCATTTCAACCCTTTTTGCGTAGACGGCTAGTAGAAAGATTCCGAAATTTTGATCAAAGGAAAAACTGACGAAAGTTCCGTGACTGATAAATACAAATCGAACTGCACAAGACGTAATACTTTTTTTACTATATTTCATGTCAGTAAATATGGATAGATTGATATATAATGTATCTCAATCCGAATTCTAGTATTTTATATATAAAGAGCACTTTCGAAATTTAAGTCTTATAAACAGAATGTTAGCGCAGAGAAAACTTTCACTATTTTCTGAAAAGTAAATAAATATAGCTTAAAAGTATATTTTTTACTTTGTACTTTTAATAAAATTACATATTTTATTTTTAGTAAGAGAATACATGTGCAGTAAATATTTCGCTTTCGAATAATTTCGACAAATTATATAATGCTTCAAAATCAGTCAGTTTTTAACATAAATTATTGAATACATATGTACTATTCAATACATATATACATTTAAAACACAAATAAATTGCCTATTTGTCAGACCAACACACAAAGATATAAAAATGAACAATCCAAATTTTTTTGCTAAATTCAAAATTTATTTTAAAATAAAATAAAATAAAATTTTTTTATAAGTATTTGTTGTTGTTTTCTATAAACTTTAAGCTTTTCGGGTAGCTTATAAATTTCATATCGGAAAAATATTGTGTCTTTGGACGCAATAAAATTGTCAAACTATTTTTGATCTCATTCACTGATTGGAAGTACAGAGGAGTGCACCATATCGTGCCGCGTCAGAGGAAGTATTTTTCGGAAATTTCTCCTCCAGCTGCTTCTACTACCGCGCACCGTTCTCCTTCGGTCTCTGCCAGCGGCCCGAGATCGAAAGAGAACGACGCGCGGTAGTAGGAACAGTCGGAGTAGAAATTTCCGAAAAATACTTTCTCTAACGCGGCACGATATGGTGCACTCCTCTGTACCGTATTAGACAAAACGTATTACATTGACCAGAACAAGTGATAATTAAAAAAGCTATGTCTAGTAAATACGCCGATTGCTGCGACAAGACGTCTCAGTCAAGATTCATTATATCTTTTGTCTCAGAAGCAATGTGTAGCTGGCGTTATCATACAGCACTTTCATAGGACGTTCTTTTTTTTTCAATTTACGTATAAATGCTTTTGTTTCAATTCTTGATTCAAGCGGATTAATAGACATTGATAGCAGTCTGGAGTAATTTACTTGATTCCACAACAACTAATAATTCACGATTCTGATATCCATCCAATGCAACGTTTTAGAATTTGCTTTGCGACCAATGACTCGCCGGGATTTACTTATACATCTTTTTGGATTGTAATATCTATTTTTCATTGTCTGTAGCGATTTTCTACAAAAAAAGACTTTCTACTGCTTATTTTTCTGCTTATTGAAAGGCCAAGTTTTCTTCTTTTTGGCTTTTTCCGTGTAGGCGTTTGCTTCTGGATCTCATGTTTGCTGCGTTACTTCCAACTGTTCTGCAAGTTCTTTTTGAGATTGTATCGAATTCTCAGAGAGTAGTTGTCCCAAATCATCGTTGTCACATTTCCGAGAGTCTCCGAATGTTGTTTAACAATCAGACAGAAATCGTCGCGCTTTTAAACCGAAAGTTTTTAACCAAAATACGCACACATCGCATGATATAATATATTTATCGAGAAAAGAACAAATCAATTTACATGCTTTTGCAGCATTTTTCTATTAGAATTTGTAGAGAACAGAATATTAGAACTCGTAAAGAATACAGTATTAAATATATGCGTCTTATCTCTCTCTGTTGTCTGTTTTAAACTAAACTAAACTGAATACGTTTTAAGATGTCGGGCTTTCTGTCAAACTAAATGTTATTTTAAATAATTATATATCAACACTACATAACTGCACAAAAGTGAGAAAAGTAATTGACTTTAAGTTATTGTTTTAATTACTTAAAAAACTTAGACTTATTCATTTGTACAGTAAAAACAAATGTTAATTTTACTTTGAGTTGACTTCTTAGGACATGTAAAAAATATGTTGAATTAACTCATTTGTCATGTGTTATTTATTGACAAACTAATAATGTTAAATAACTGACACAACATTTTCTAAAATCAAACTTGGATTTGACAGCCGGCTAGCCGCTACGCTGTTCAGTAAGTAATGCTCCCTCTAGTCGGACCAAGACAAAAATAGATGACAAATAATAGAGACAAGGTTAAACACAACCCTGGCTAGTACGGTGCCGACCTGAAGCTCAATGTTACGGTGCAGACAATATAGTAGCCTCTCTCTCCAGCTGCTTTGTGCGCATGCGGTGAACATTCAAGCACGCTTGCGCATTTCTCTTTCTCGCTTTCTTTCTCTCACTTTCTAATGCTTTGTCTCGCTCGCAATCACTTGGTAGATGCGCCTGCGCATAATGACGCTCGACCATCTATGCCCATATTTGGACTTCGTGCGTCTCCCTTTCTCGGGCCTCGTGCCTCTCATTACGAAGATACGCGACTAGCCAGAGTTGGTTAAACATGTGTCTTTCCAGCGGTTCTGCTAAAACTGCACAAATTCTATTTTCGTATTTTTGTTTCTTACAAACTTCAGTCTTTTTCTGAAACACTCAAAAAATTTGTCTATGTCTGTAGAATGGAAACTTTTAAACTTTTGTTTAGATTTATTCTGCCACTTTTGTACGAAGTAAAAATGTACTCCACTCACAAGGGAAGTGACACTAGTGTGCCTCTCCAATTTTGATGAGCTTTGAATATGTTGTAGAGTAACTAAAAATAAGAGACCCGTATTTCTTTTTTATGTGCTTTCTTGCACGTTTATGGGGTTTTTCGACACAAAAACGGTTTTACTTTTTATGCGAATGTTGTCAAAAAGATAAAAGATATAAAAAAGTGTTTCAAATAAAAGTTACATAGTTTTTTATAGGCTTTATAACCGCGTAGATAAATGTTTGTTTAATTCAACAGTTCTTTATTTACCCCTCATTATTTTTTTCACAAATTTCAAAATTTTTCTAAGAACAAGTTGTAGCATGTGTTACGCTGAATGCAATCGTATATGATTTTATTATGTTTCAAAATCGCATTTTTCAGAAATAAGCCGTCAATATCGCACTATGTACATCGCGCTGCATGACTCATCATTTATATCGCGCTCTTATCGTAATAGGCGATAAAAAACCTTAAAGAATGAAAATAGCACGTCATCACGTATTTGTCATAACGTTCTATTCACAGATCAAAGAGCTGTTGTGAGCCAATTTTTGTGTTAAGATGGGGCCATTGAGCAATGTGATGAGACATCACTGTCATTGCTCAATGACCTAGTTAGATAGCAGGAAGGCAGCAGTTCTAGGAAGAACTGCTGGTTGCCA
>NW_018022114.1:9476-19669 GCF_002006095.1 Pseudomyrmex gracilis
TTACCGCAGTGAGACGTAGCCGTGTAAAGAACGTTGTAAGGAACAGGAGCAATAAAGGACATTGTAATAAGTTCGAGCAAAGAACTTCTTCTTAATCACCCGACTCTTCTCGACATCCAACAGAGCAAAGTTTACTAAAAGTGTTGTTAAGGCATCCCTTTCACTAATACTTTACACTCTTATTAATAATCACCGTTCGCAACGCGTTGTCATATGCAATTCAGCTATCGTATATTACGCTTGGAAGTTTCGCTTGTTATACGAGGTGTGATAAAAAAATAAGGTGACTTTTCATTTTTATAAAAAAATATTCATTTATTTATCCAAAATTATGTTATCCCCTTCAAAATAATTCCTCTCTGATACAACGCACTTGTGCCAGCGCTTTTTCCAGTCGTCAAAACACTTCTGAAATGCACTTTTGGGCATTGCCTTGAGCTCCTCCAGCAATGCAGCCTTAATCTCCTCAATCGTCGCAAATCTTCGTCCTTTCATGGACCTTTTCAATTTTGGGAAGAGAAAAAAGTCGCAGGGGGCCAAGTCTGATGAATACAGTGGCTGAGGCATGATGGTAGTATTGTTTGTGGCCAAAAAACTACTCACTAGTAACGACGTGTGCGCAGGTGCAATTAAGCAGTTTTGGAACGAATTTCGCTGACACACGTGTCATATTTAAAACATCCGTTAAAATTGATTGGCATGAGCCAAATGATATGTTAAGATCATTAGCTACTTCTCTAATCGTGATTCGACGATTTTTCAACACAATTTCTTTCACTTTCTGAACATTTTCGTCGATTTTTGACGTGCTGGGGCGTCCAGAGCAAGGTTCATCGTTAACATTTTCTCGGCTCTCTTGGAATAACTTATACCATTTATAAACATTTTTTTTTGCTCAAAGTTGACTCACCGTACGCCACTGTCAACATTTCAAGAGTTTTTGAACACTTAATACCATTTTTTACACAAAAATTAATACAAACTCTCTGCTCCATTATTTTCAACAGCAAAAAATCGCCGAGCACGTAAACACGAGTCTAACCTTTATGCCTCTCACATAAAAACAACACATGCTATATAGTCAAAACTGTGAACATATGATCGTGACGAGTGTACCAACACAACAACAAAAAAATTTTGAAATTAGAGTGTACAGAGCGCGCGAAATTCGAAGAGTCACTTTACTTTTTGATCACACCTCGTATAGTGACTGTAGAAAAATAATATGTAAAAAGATAATAGTGAATACAAAATAGTGAGTGAATTCTGACTATACCTTGATTCGATTATATCCAAGATATTTGATGCGACAACTATATAAATATATGTATATATCTTTCAAAGCACAAAGCTGCAACATAATAGTAATAATAATTCGAAAAGTAAAGAGTACAAAAACAACACAAATAAATTAACTCAACTATAAAGTAAGTATTAGTTCTTTTGTACACAAATAAGATTTTAAAAAATATTTACTAGTTATATTTTCCAGAATTCCATTTATATTTTTTTAGGTTCAATTCAATCCATATAATGTAATAATGTAATAATGTTGTGTTACGTCCTGGGGACTCTACGGTCCCCTTTTCCTTGCGACACGACGCGCCAACGCATAACAAACCCCTTTTTTGTAACTAATGAAAAGCAATAAATAACTCAAACGGGTCTCTTATCGTTTGGAAACTCAGACTTCAAACGATAGGAGAATAAACGGAAATCATATCGGCGCCCGAAAAGATAAACCACGCCTACTAAGGACCCGGAATTTTGCTATAACAAGCGAGAAAAATTTATCGTTTAAACACTCCGAGCAGCTTCCAAACAAACCCGGATATCTCCGGGTCATGAAAAACACCGCTTATAAAAATTAGAGCGGCCGGCGCAAATAGAAACTCCGGCGCTACGAGCAATTTTATTATAAGCAAATAGCAAAAGGTCTATGTGGCGTGATCGAAAAAAAACGACACCTCTCCCTTTTCCCTTCTCCGAAAAATCGGACGAGCCAACCGAGGCGAGAAATCGTCACCAATTGGCGATCTCACGAAGTTTACCCGACCACTAACTAACAAATAGGAACTGGCAAAGCCCGACTGAGTTTTCTGATTGGGAGAGTCCTCGTTTACTCAAAATTGTATATAAGCCAGGACTCTCAGAATCGAAGTCAGTTAAGAGCCGCTAATCTTAAAAGCCGGGAGTGTCGTGGTGCAAAGAGTTCGAAACGGTAAAGTTCAGTGCAGTGAGTGCCAAAGCCGGGACACCGAAGCCGCACTGGTGGTCAACCCTCCGCTCCCGAATACCTGCAGCCAACCCGACACCGCCGCAACTCAACTAAGTAGTAGGTGTTTTAAGAAACCAATTGTTCACTGAGGTTCCACGAATTAAAAATAGAAATAGAGAAAAGAGAGAAACCCGCAGCTGCTCTTTAGGGAGCTCAGAGAAATGTAATCGCGAAATAAAAACAATTAATCATTCATTCATCGGCTAAGTTTAGAAAAACGATTACTGAACTGTTTAAGACACCCTCTCACCTCCTCCCTTAATCAGAGAGGATATCCGCGACCCTGAATCGCTCCGGATGACTGCTGACAGACGTCCGCGGTTTTGAATCGCTTCGGATGACTTCTGATAGACATCCGCGGTTTTGAATCGCTCCGGATGACTTCTGACAGACATCCGCGGTTTCTGAATCGCTCCGGATGACTTCTGATAGACATCCGCGGTTTTGAATCGCTCAGGATAACCTCCGATCTTCCATTTTAATTCTGTATCCTCAAGGTACGAGAAACTTGCCGTAAACAATTTTCTTTCTTCCTCTCCTCGCACCTTGAAGGCTCAACTGCGGGTTACTCAAGCGAATAAGACTCTTGCAGCTTATTAATTAAAATAAATGATTTAAGTGAAACCTCACAAATACTATTGACAGCTCACAAGAATTCGCTCTACTCACAAGCTAACAGACGCAAGGGGCAAGGGGAATCGTCCGTCCGCTCCAATCAAGTTCTTCTATTAGGTAGGCAGTGGGAATATCCCCACCGCCTCGACAGAACCTACCTAATAGAAGAACTTGATTAGAGCGGACGGACGATTCCCCTTGCCCCTTGCGTCTGTTAGCTTGTGGGTAGAGCGAAATCTTGTGAGCTGTCAATAGTACATTTCACGGGCGACAATAAAGGCTCGACGCAATCGGCAGAACCGAGCCTTGCGCCGAGCCACCGCGCTTGCCTTGGGCAAAGCTGAGCCGGACAGACCCAACCGCCCGACGTCTACCACCCCCGAGCAACGTTCCAACATTGCCTATGCGGACAACAGCAACATCAGCGACAATAACAATAAAAACCCCTGCGATACGCACACTATTCCCTCTCACGCGCACGCACGCTCACCGACACACTCGCACGCAAGCACATCTCACGCAACCTCACACGACATACATACGGACACACGCCACGATGACGATTCGTGGTATCAATCCTTCTTACTCTCCTGTAAGCCTCGATCTTCTCGTGAATCCACCTCCTTCACCTCCTCGCTCCCTCTCTCCAACGCACTCCGACCCCGCTTGTCCCGCAGAAAATCCCGCGGATGTGCAACTCCTCCACCCCCTCCTTGCTCTCCTTCCTCTATACCTTCCACATCCGGGCAAGAACCCGCGGACGACGAATCTTCCGATTCCTCTCGACCGACTACCCCACCGCTCGACTCTAAATTACAACATTTCCTTAAATTAGCCTCCGCTTACCGAAAAGCAGATCCAAAAAAGGTCCCCTTTGTAATTGATCCCCTAAGAATAAATCCTTCTGATCTCTTTCATCTAATATCTACCACTCCATCCAGAAAACTCCTCCCTGTCAAATTCTCAATGACATCCGCCTAGTCCCAGTCCGTCATTTTTACTCTATATTTTCCCCTAGTTCCGCTAAAATCCATGAAATAATAGAAATTGATTTAGAATAATGTCAATTACTAGACCACGAATCGGCGTTTTACACATGCACCCGATACACTTACATTTGTAAAACCTCGCCGGAGGCCCCTTCACACGCTCTCGCGACACACATCCACACGTATACATTCTTTCCTCTGCCCCGCCTTCGAGCAATGACCCTCCAATCATTTGTAAAATTCGCGACACTACATCCATCCACACGACAACACATCTAACTAAAAATTGTAACAAAAACCCCTCTTAATGAATAAATTAATATGTTTTATATCCGATCAGTTTAATTAAATAAATCTCTCATCCTTCACATCCTCAATTGATCGCACGGTCTCGTCCTTAGTCAATAGAGTTAAATCTCTAGACTTAAAAAGAGACCGACGAGCGGGGCCTCATAGGATAGAGTAAGATCGACATACGCCGTTGAACTGTCCGTGAGAGCACACAAACTCGCTCGACTCTGTCGCAGCGGGATCGCCAACCCGCTGTGCGGAGATAGAAAACGACAGCTCTCTGTTACTCCACCATAGCCCGATCGTAACCGTGGACCAGGACGTAACAGTTGCTTTACGTGACTTTTTTACTGCTGTAAATTTACCTACAAGTCTAATAACAGAAGAACGAGAAGTGGCACGTAAAATAGAAGTGATGTTACAAAAAATGCGTGATGAAAGATATGAAACAGAGGAGGAATTATCTTTGGATTATCAAAATGATAATTATATTTTAGAAGCAGAACAAGTCGAACTACAAAATGAAGAATACATAGCAATTCCAAAATTTATCTGTACCACAGATGAACGTATTCCGCATGAATACAAAAAACAAGGCAGTGGAATTTTGGAAACAGGGAAAAACTGGACCAAGAACATTAGAAGGAGTTAAACAAAGATTTCAGAAAGTATCTTTATTACGTCAATTACGACGATGGAAACTTCAAGTGAATGAAAGTGGCAGTAGAAACCACAAATTAAAAAAAAAACAGATTTCAGAATATATATTAAATAATTTTAATATAGGCCTTGAAAAAGGATTAATTATTCACGACATTGATTTAGTTTGATGGGCTGTTCGAGCACATGAGGATTTAAAACTTCGTTGCGTCGGGTACAAAAATTCAAAGTAATACATAATATTATATCTCGTAAAATAACAAACTTTGTAACAAAAAAAAATCTATACTATCAAAAGTCGAACTTGAAGAAAAGTGTAATTCATTTATTGACAACGTTAAATATCAAATAACTTAATATGGAACAGAAAATATTTACAACAGTGATCAAAAAGCGGATTCCAGTTAGAATTTCATTCCGGTCGTACAGTCGGCGTCAATGAATCGTTTCGTAGCCCCGGAAGCTAGGGGTAAGAGAGACGGTATTCCCTAGGAGTAAGTACTGCCAACGGGCGCCGCACTAACTGACTGTAGCAGATTTCGATGAATTGACCAATTACAGTATTTACTGCTAGGGAATACCGTCCCTCTTACCCCTAGCTCCCCGCGTCTATGAAACGATTCATTGACGCCGACTGTACATTAGCACATAAAGGGACAAAAAGAATTGAATCTGTAGTACAATCTACATCGTCACTTACGCATAGCTATACTATACAACCAACTATTTCAGCCGATGGTATTTCATTATCGCTTCTTTTTATTGTATTGAAAAAAGTTAGTGGAACATTTGGTCCTAGAGTGCGAGAAACAATGTTCATGGCATCTAATATTTTTGTTAAAGCATCGAAATCTGGGAAATTAACGGCAGATTATTATAAAATTTAGTTGCAAACTGTATTTTTTCCAAACGTAGGACCAAAATCAATTTTACTACAGTCAAACCTCGATAACTCGAATCTCAAGGGAAGAGCTAAAATCTTCGAGTTGTAGAGGTTTCGAAGTTCTTTTTTCCTTTTTGCGGAGCGGAAAAGAATGAACAAAATTTTCGTCTTATAGAGGTTTTCGAGTTATAAAGGTTCGAGTTACCGAGGTTTGACTGTATTAGATTCATGGACTGGTCATTGTCCAAATATTATACAAGAATCTAAATTAGAATCTACAAAAACTATAATTCTGCTAACTATATCGGCTGGAACAACAGGAAAAATACAACTATTAGATGTATATGGTTTTACGCATGGTATAAAAGCGGATATATAGAAAATAAACCGGAAGTATTTGAAACACCAGTGAAATTTTGTTTCAAAAATCAAGTAAAATCAACATGCGATATTTGTGGCACAACTGCAATAATTACTTGCGCATAGTGCAAAAAATCGCTTTGCATAAATCATTTCTTTCATGAACATCACTTTTGTGATACTTATGTATATCGATAAATTCATGTCATATTTTTACTATATGGTTTTTCTACACATTAACTTTTTAATATATGATTATGTTACTATATTATGTAATGATTATATATGTTATAATTATATATTCTGTTGTATGTTATTGAAACTACTAAATTAAATCTGATATAATTTGAATTTTTCAAGCCTTTCATCTTTTTTCTCTGAAACTAAAAAAGTTCTAATTATGTCGACATATATATTAGACACGCGAGCCCGAGCGCGCGCGCGTAGACACACACACACACACACACACACACAAAATCATACATATATATATATATATACGCACGCATGTACACATTACACACATTACAGTTAAAGAAAAAGAAAAATATAAAACAATTGTTTCGTTGTTGAAATCACGCTGGTGGAAGATGACGTTATTAATTATGTTTATCTCATAACTTGATATACGAATTGCATTATAAATTAAATTGTGACAAATAAAGTTAAAATAGACCAATGAGCTAGGATTCATGGATAGACTATCAGAATAGACCATGGATAGAGGTAGCTTGAATAAATGTAATTTGTTTAAATAGTGGGACATTTCAATCAACATTATATTTAAAATACTAACAACAATTTATATGCATATATTTATACGGGAAAATAATTTCTGTTAAATAAATTAAGAGTGTAAAGTATCAGTGAAAAGGATGCCTTAGCAACAATTTTGCAAATTTTGCTCTTTGATCTGTGAATAAAACGTTATCACATACGTGACGACGTGCTATTTTCATTCTTTTAGTTTTTTTATCGCCTATTACGATAAGAGCGCGACATAAATGATGAGTCATGCAGCGCGATGTATATAGTGCGAAATTGACGGCTTATTTCTGAAAGATGCAATTTTGAAACATAATAAAATCATATATGATTGCATTCAGCGTAACACATGCAACAAATTGTCCTTACAAAAATTTTGAAATTTGTGAAAAAAATAATGAGGGGTAAATAAAGAACTGTTGAATTAAACAAACATTCACCTACGTGGTTATAAAGCCTATAAAAAACCATATAACTTTTACTCTAGAAAAAGTATTACTATAAAAATCTTTTTCTACAAGATCTATTCTACAAAAGAAATGATATCAATAAGTCACGCCAAGTAAAAGTCTTGTATGTTTATACATTGTTACAAAAATATATAAAATACATAAAACTTTGTAAGTTGTTTTTACGTTGTAAAATAGAAAATATTCTAAATCAATAGAAAGTTTAAAATAATGTATGACCACTGCACTTTTTATATAAAGCATTCATTGATGTAAGAAATTTATATAAAAAGTGCAGTGGACATACAATAATTTAAACTTTCTATTGATTTAGAATATTTTCTATTTTACAACGTATAAACAACTTAAAAAGTTTTAAATAATATTTTTTATATTTTTGTAACAATGTATAAAAGATTTTACTTAGCGTAACTTATTGATATCATTTCTTTTGTAGAATAGATCTTGTAGAAGAAGATTTTGATAGTAATACTTTTTCTAGAGATACGAGTTGCGCGTGTACTTGGCGCCTTTTTTTACCTTTTTTTGAAAAGATAGTTTGTTCGGATATCACACATTTTTGTAGAATATGGGTTTGAGAAACACTTTTGTTACTGCAACACAATGCACTTCTTAATATTTACTGTTACGTCCTGAGGACTCCACGGGCCCCTTTTTCTTGCAACGCGACGCGCCAACGCATAACAAATTTCCCTTTTAGTAAATAATAAAAAAGCAATAAATAATCCGAGCAGACCTCCTATCGTTTGGAGACTTGGACTCCAGACGATAGGAGAGCAAACAGAAATCACATCGGCGCCCGAAAAGATAAACCGCGCCTAGTAATAACCCAAAATTTTAAACTTATTGTTTGTCAAAGTTCATGATGATTTTAAGATTTATTTTAACTTTTCTTAAAATGTTGAATTAATTTTGAGACATGTAGATTAATTGAAATAATTGTGTTAAAAGCAGTTAAAATAATATTTAATTTCTAAATAACTGCACAAAATGGTAAGTTATAAAGTGACATAAATTTAATACATGAAAATAATTGAAGTAATAATCAAAACAAAAAAAATTGTGTTACCTCATTTTAACATATGGACGCACAAGTTTTGACTGTGTATCTAATTAAGTACCGTATTTATTCACTGCTCTTAAATATACTGGACAAAACTTTGTCTTAGGTAATGGTAGCTATATAAAAGGAAGACCGAGAGGACGAGAGAAATTGGTGGCCTTACAGAATTGGATAAGATCCGAGAATGCGTGGAATATTGCTTTTCAGTGGTGAACTACATGGACGTTGCTTCCTGCATCAGAGATAGTTTTCAGGGACATACAAAGCCATTGTCATAAAGTCGAGATTTCTTTTGTACCCGAACGAGCTTGTAATTTAAAACCCCCAATAACGAACATTGTGCATATATGCGGTCGGAAAATTACACGTTTTCGGGACAGAAGAAAGAGCGGAAAGGAGAGGTGCGAGCGCTTTTAATTAGAAGCCTGAATTAATACGCACCGATGGCAATGCGTGTTCTATTCAAGGATTTCGTGGCGCGAATCTTCCGTTTAATCTCGCGGTCTTGAAATTCTTTTAGTTTCTGTTATATCTCGAATAATTGGAAGCCGCAAAGTAATTCGATGTCGTAGATCTATTTGATTTAATTTGTTTCTCGAATAAAACTAAAAATATATTAATAACGATAGCTTTGTGTTAATACGTGTCGAGTAAAATTACATAATCATTGTTCAACTTTTATTCCTTCTGAAGTTTTCGACGCGTTACTTGAAAATCGAATTTATATCCTTCTTTCACACGTGTCTAACATGATTTTATAGAATAAAATTTCATATAACATGGTTTTATTTTTTATCTTTTTTCTTGATCACTTCAGCTTTATATATTTAATTTGTTAGTCTAAGATAGATCTAGATTCATTTTTTATTATATATTCTTTCTTAAAGACCGGTAAAGCGCCCAACAAAGTCAAGTATTTTATATATGTATACACTGTCTCCTCTTATGTCTGATTACGTTTGCACGTGACTGGAGTTTCCTCAAGAACAAGAAGAGAAGACCAACGAATATATGTGTGTGTTTTGATTAGGCACAATAGAATTGAAGACTCTTCGTAATATGTTTTTAGCAAATTTGACCTTCTTCTCGATAATCTACAATATAACTTTAATTTATCTACTTTCTGCAGTGACTAAATTCAATCTATCGAAAGCAATATCTCTTTGCTTATTCGAATTTTACACTGATGACGCTGATAAGAAACCAGTTTTCATGAGTCGACTCGTGTCAATTTGACTTTATCTCTTCGAAAAGTTCTCACTTTTCATTCTACTAAAAGTTTACATTGAAAATCGAAACCATTCATACGTGAAGATATACTATTGTGTGCAATATATATAACAATTGATTATATATATGTTAAAAATAAAACCAAATTAAACAAAAGACATAATGTCAGCAACGTTTAAAGATAACGTTTTGATCAATAACGGAAACAGTTATCTTTTCTCTATTGAATGTTGATCGATTCGGGACTGGACAATAATGCAATTTTAATAATCTGAGGCGAGCATCAAAGCAACGCACGCGGTGCAGTCATTACACGCTGGTGTCTCCGTGCGGAGACAATGACGGAGATGAGGGTCTCTTAGCGCATCGCATTATACATGCCTCGTCGACAAACTCATTAAAGCCACCGACCGCGTCACGTATACATATACTATATGTATATGTATACAGGGTGTCCCAGAATTGGTTTAACATCTCTCGTAGGCAGGTAGAAGGAATAAAACTGAGGTGAAAAGTTCTATACCATTTTGCTAGATTCGCAATAGTTACTGAGATTTTAATTAACAAAGATCCGCGAATAAACATGCAT
>NW_018022114.1:21019-23526 GCF_002006095.1 Pseudomyrmex gracilis
TAACATATACATATTAAATTGTAATTGTGTGAAGCGCGCCGGGCTGTCCTACGCGCGTAAGACAGCCCGATGCACGCTTATTCGCAGATCTTTGTTAATTAAAATCTCGGTAACTATTGCGAATCTAACAAAATGGTATAGGACTTTTCACCTCAGTTTTATTCCTTCTATCTGTCTACGAGAGATGTTAAACCAATTCTGGGACACCCTGTATACATACATACATACGTATATATATAAATATATATATATATATATATTTATATATACATGTATATATACCTATATATATAACCCTTTGAAACCTTGAGAAGAATGCTCTCAGTAAACTCTCCGTTCGAGATTTGTAGTCAGTTAAGATGTATGTATTGATTTGTTCATATCTTGGTATTTTGCAACATTTTACTCGTTTTCTTCACCTCTTCTTCACTTTCTTTTTTTTGCGCGCGCAACTGTATACAGGTGTTTCAAAAGTTGAGATCAATTGCTCAAATGATTGGAGATCCAAAATCAAGAAAAAAAGTGGTTGATATAAACATAGGTCCAAAAATGTATTATTTTCGAGTTATCACCATTTTTATGTTGAAATTACTTTGTTTTTGAAGGTTTTTGTTACATAAAAAAAAATGAGTTTTATGAGTTTTATTACATAATTAAAGTCAAATAAAAACTGCTTTAGTATTACCAAGAACGCACCGCTTGAAACTACAACCTACTTAACATCCCTCTCTTGGAAAAGATCAGAATTTCACAGTTTGTCACTACTAGTATTTAAGAGGGTACTGGATATCGACTATAGAGACCGGTAAACCGACGTTTCTCCTAAGTCATTTGGGTTCGTATTTACTGTATCAAATCTAAAATGCTTTTACAGAAATAAATAAATAGTGCTAAGGATTGGCGCTTGTTTTTTGGAATGTCAAAATTCAGCATAAATTTTTTCTTATATAGTTTCCTTCTATAACCTCACTATATATTCATGTATGTAGAATTATTTCTAAGCTTATGTACATATTTACAATAAACAAGCGCCACAGATACGACAAAAACGAATCTAATGAGACATTCAGATTATGGTATGACTATCTAATTGATAAGAACAACGTCTTAGTGTGATGACAGTATAGGTTATCATATGCTATCATTATGAATGAAAAAAAGAGTTTCAAAAGGCATTATATATCTATTTTCAAAAGCACTAAATAGTTGTTTATATGTATTTGCTTCTATAGAAGCACTTTTTATGTAATGCAGTAAAGAAACGTAAAAATTAGAGAAATTTAAGTTTTTAAAACGTCGGTTTACAGGTCTCTATCCAGTTTACAGGCCGGGCTCCAATACCCTCTTAATGACTCCAAACTTTTCTGCCGTTCGTGCGCACGTGTGTGTGTAATAATATGAAACTTAAATGTGATGTTCAAAATGACTTTCTTCTGCAAAACTTCAGGCTCTAAATCTTCTTTCTAAGAAGTTCTGAACTCTTTTAAATACTTCCGGATTTTGCCTAATGTTTTTAAATCTATTAGATATTTTATGTTTTGTCTCAATTCATTGACGTTATTAAGAGGATGTTAGACCGCCGGCGAAAGTCCAATGAGCTGCCGCTCAGCCGCTACGCTGTCGGGTAAGTGGCGCCATCTCTCGGGACAGAGTCGAACCAAACTAAGAATAGATAAAATAAGAGAGACAAGGATAGACGTAATGTCTCTCTAGCGCTTCTGCTAAAATTGCATTAATTGCAGAGTCACATTTTCTCTTCTTACAAGCTCCAAAATCCTTTTCTAAAACACTCAAAATATTCGTTTGTCTCTAGAATGGCGCGGACAAGTTTTGTTGTGATCCATACTGCTGATTTTGTGTACGAAGTAAAAATGTTGTCTACATGTTAACAGTCCATAAACTGTTTTTTGTATTTCTTGTTGATTTTTGACCGAGACATTGTTCAGCATTATCTCTTTTATTCTGGAGAAGCGTTTTTCATTATAATCAATGGTTGCAGAGTAAGTAGTGCTCATAGACATATAAGAAATAGACTGCGCGTCCCGTATCTTTTCTGTGCAGAAAGAATGGTCAAACTTCGGACGAGGATAGATGCTTTCACCCGAGTCTCTATCCTTGTTTAGTGACGCGGTGATTGGCGGACAAGAAAAGTAGTAGGAATGAGAAATAGTGTAGTGGGGCAATAGAGGAGCATCGAGCGATGAAGGGGCGACAGTAGGCGATTGACAGTCAATGAGTAGTTATGGTATAGGTTAATTTTAATCCGTTATTATTTGTTAAAAATCATGAGTATAAATTTGAAGAAATAATCGAGTGTAACAATTAAAGTTATTATAAAAAGAAGAAAGAAATAGAGAAGATGTAACAATAAAGAATATAAAATTCAATTTATAAATAATAAATAAATGTTATTGATTTTTATGTGTAATAAGTTTGGTAAATTTACTTCGTATGCGATCAGTCTTTACATTCCGTGAAGTAGCATAATGATGCAAACGAAGAATAAA
>NW_018022114.1:23736-27190 GCF_002006095.1 Pseudomyrmex gracilis
TAGCGTTATTTGAGTTGTCTCCCGAGTGGGGAGTCCCCACTCCAGGTGCTGAAAGACAGAGACAGAGACTCGGGTGAAAGCATCTGTCTCACTCCGAAGTTTGACTCACTTCCCCTCTCACACGCGCAGTCTATTTCTTATACGTCTATGGTAGTGCTCGCAAAAGCGATGGTAAAACAGAATAATCCAGCATCCTCTTAAGAGGGTGCTGAGAAGCGGTGGCTAAACAGCTGCTCTGCTACGTTGTTCAATAGATTGTGCCCTCTATACAAGGATAGACGTGTATCTCTCTCGTTTGGTTCGCCGATAGTAGAGGGAATATGCATACGTACGCGACTGTCTGTGTACGTATTCTTCCTACTATCGTATGTGTTTCATTCATAGAGCTTATACTAATGGAGAGGCCATGCCTATATGCTAACCATAGAGAGGGCCGCATGAGGAGCAACAGAGAGATAAATATATTTTGTCTCAACTGTGGCTCCCCCACTCCGTGTTCTCTGTTATTCTCTTCTATAAGAAGTGCCCATAATTGAAACAGAAAAATATATCTTTCTTTATCGATCCTTCTTGCGCTCCCATGGCCTCTCCATAAGTATAAGCTCTATGGTTTCATTAGATCGGACTATTCTCGTAAATTAGACAATAAAATCACATTCTGATAGTTCTATTATATTCTTTTATGTTATCCGCTACGCGCTTTGGTGCTTGCATATTTATATACAATGCTTAGAAATTGTTTAAAAATAAAAGAATATGATCAATTAATAGTAAAAAAGTGTAATATTTGGTTTTTTCAGTGGTCAAAGTACTGCAGCGCGATGTGTTTCTTTGCGTTTTTTACTTTTATAAAAGCGTTTTTTTATTTGTTACAGTAAATAATGAGATTAGTCCGATCTACTAAACTAACATTCTGTCGATAAAACAGGACGGTTCAGCATCCTCTTAATTGGCCGATATACTTAAAAATACAATAAATCTGTGATATCTCGAAAAACGTATCTTTCCAAAAAAAAAAAAAGAACAGGCGCCAAATACACGCACAACACGTATTGTATTTAAATTATTAAAACTTGATTTAATACTCTCTACACAAAATTATTTCTCTATAACCTAATCTACAAAATCATATACTACAAAACATTTTTTTTTTTTTTACTACAAAAACTTTTTTTTTCCAAAAATCTGTTTTATAAACTACAAAAGTTCTTTCTCTATAAAATCTGTAAAACCTGGTTTATACAAAATATTATATACTACAAAACATTTTTCTTTAAAAACCTTGGTTTACAAAACAATGATATCAAAAAGTAACACCAAGTAAACTTTTGTACGTTATAGTAAAAACCAATATACAATAGAAAACAATATTAAATAGAAGTACAATTTACAATAACATACTTGTATCAAAAGTAAGACTATGCCTTAACTTTTTTCCCAATATTATATACTACAAAACATTCTTTCTCTAAAACTTTATTGTTAAACTAACTTTTATTGTTAAAAAACAATATACAATAGAAAAACAATATACAATAACATAATTGTGTCTATAGTAAGACTACACTTTAACTACCTCGCCTTGCGTGGAAAATTATAAACCTGCAATATCAAAATCACTTATTATGTATTTTTATGTTATAAGTAGTATCTTTATTTCTTATTCTTATCTCTCTAGACCACAAATATAGAAGTTTCCTTTTTTATTCTTTTTTTATCACAAATACACTTTGTGTCGTACAGCAATTAAAAACAGTATAATAATACATGAGCGCAGCGTGAGACTTGTTTTTTATTTCTTTTTTTATTTTTTTATTTTTTATTGGGTATTTTACGTGCTTTTAGCTACTCTGGCTATTAAGACACATTTTATTATCAAAGTCAGTTGAATCTTTATCTCTTTTCATGGAGGGATTGTGCAGTACCCTACTACCACGCGATACACGGCCTTCTTTTCACAGTGGGCAAGCCCATCTATGTCAAGCTCGTGCTCGAGGTGTTGTGACTATGATCGCCTTGTGGGAGGGGAATTAATTCGGGATTACACCCGAATCAATTTTTTGAGGCCCGATTACGTACGCCGATCAACCGATAAACTCGGTTGAAAGGAACCGGCCCGGAAAAAATCCTTAGATGGTGAACGGATTCGTACTCGGGACCTCCGGATTCGCAGCCCCTGCACTCAGGCCGCGAGAAGCGTGAGACTTGTGATTGTTTTCACTCACGTTATGGCTAGTCTACAATAAAAGTAGTAAAACTGTAAGAGTAGAGAGTAAACTATTTTTCGGTAAAGAAACGACGAGAATAACGAAATGGGCAATTCCCATTTCGCACTGCCTACTGCCTTACTGTTGGTCAATAAAAGACGCGTGTCAAAAAACGCGAAATAATTACTTGTATAGACAAAAATGAAATAACTCCAAAAACCTTACTTCTTACTCTATACTACCTACTCCCGTTGTAGACGGCCCTTTAGGCCTATTCTACAATATTGTCGTAAGCCGTAAGCCGTAAGAAATTGACCAATCACAGAAGAATAATCGATTGTGACTGGTCAATTTTTTACGGCTTACAGCCTACAACTGTATTGTAGAATAGGCCTTACGTCTCGTGTAAAATTCTCAATCAATCAATCGGCCCTACTTGCATATAAATATGAAGCACGTTGCCTCGCGCAGCACGCACACACTTTGCGCACACACTTTGCGCACATACTTGGCGCGAGGCACTACCGTGCCTTTTGATACACATCTATACTGCGATGAGCAAAAATTTCGCGCAAAATGTCCCTTCCTAAACAATCTCTTTATTCTACAGCCTTGGCTGTCAGGTGTTCCAGCAACAATCCCAAACGCAATGCTCTTTCCCTATGTTACTTTGCCTGCTTTTCTTCCTTTATGCGCAGTAAAATTCTCTTCTCAAAGTGTACGCACACAGATAGACCTTGACTTGTGCACAAAAGTGTTGTCACCTGGCGGCGACAAGAGGTGAAGTACACTCAACTCAACTGAATTCGATGTCCGACGACGACTACGTTTCTTAAACCTAGTTTGTCTAGATTTCAGACTTTGAATCGAGATATCTCCGTTAGAAAGGTACGGACAAAAAAACCGCGAAATACTTTTTTTCGTGCCTCGATCTCAACTTTCGATTGAGTCTAAGCTGAACTCAATCGGTTTAGCCGTTGTAGAGATCTGAAAATCTCGAAACTTTTCATCTGCCATTCTCGCGTATAAGATGCACGGGGCCAAGTATATGTGCAAACGAAGTGCGCGCGTGCTACCGTGCCTATTGATATATATATACAGGGTGCGNCGCCAAAATCCGGACAAATTATATATGTTTTTCTAAATATGTTTTATTGCTACAATGAAAAGATTTACAAAATTTGTTTAGCTCCATTGTTTGTAAGGCCATAAATAATATATTCACTCAATATATCCCCCGCTTGCTT